>NW_026729175.1:0-159576 GCF_030272615.1 Cryptomeria japonica
CTATTGACTCTAGAATCGGGACTTGTGCCTTGAAACCTTGTTTTGCCTCCAAACACTAATTTTTATGCTCCAAAAACGAGGATTTTGAGGCACAACCTCTGAAATCAGGTTCTAAGAACACCATGTTTGTCAAAATCATGTTTAGATGCTACCGGCTTGAGAATCGGGAATTGTGTCTTGAAACCTTGTTGTGCCTTTAAACATTGATTTTGATGTTTTGAAACTGGAGCTTTCAAGCCACACACTCTGAAATGAGGTTTTAAGAGCATGATGTGCCTCAAAATAACGTTTTGACACTACAAGCTCTGAAATAGGGAATTGTGTCTTGAAAGCTTGTTCTGCCTCCAAACACCAATTTCGAAGCTTCAAAACCAAAGATTTTGAGGCATAACCTCTAAAAAAAGGTTTTAAGAGCATGATGTGCGTCAATATAAAATTTTGACGCTACCGGCTCCAGAATCAAGACTTGCATCTTGAAAGCTTTTTGTTCCTCCAAATATCGATTTTGATGCTCCAAAACTGGGCTTTTGAGGCACAATTTCTAAAACAGGGTTCTAAGAGCACAATGTGCATCAAAATTGAATTTTGATGCTACTGGCTCTAGAATCGGGCCTTGCATCTTGAAACCTTGTTGTGCCTCAAAACATTGATTTTGACGCTCCAAAACTGGGTCTTTCGAGACACAAGTTCCCAAATGAGCTTCTAAGAGAATGATGTGCATCAAAATGGAATTTTGACGCTCCGAAATAGGGACTTGCTTCTTGAAACCTTTTTGTGCCTCCAAACAGTGATTGTTATGTCCCAAAATCAGGGCTCTCAAGGCATAAGCTCCAAAATGATGTCCAAAGAGCACGATGTACATCAAAATAGAATTTTGACGCTACTGACTCTGGAATTGGGACTTGTGTCTTGAAACCTTGTTGTGTCTCCAAACACTAATTTTTATGTTCAAAAAATGAGGCTTTTGAGGCACAACCTCCGAAATGAGGTTCTAAGAACACCATGTTTGTCAAAATCATGTTTTGACGCTATCAGCTTGAGAATCGAGACTTCTATCTTGAAACCTTGTTGTGCCTTTAAACATTGATTTTTATGTTTTAAAAATGGAGCTTTGGAGCCACACGCTCTGAAACGAGGTTCTAAGAGCATGATGTGAATCAAAATCACTTTTTGACACCACAGGCTCTGGAATAGGGACTTGCCCATTGAAAGCTTGTTGTGCCTCCAAACAACAATTTTCATGCTTCGAAACCAAATATTCTGAGGCATAAGCTCCAAAACAAGGTTCTAAGAGCACGATGTGCGTAAAAATCAAATTTTAATGCTACCATCTCCAGAATCAAGACTTGCATCTTGAAACCTTGTTGTGCCTCCAAACATTGATTTTGATGCTCCAAAACTGGGGCTTTTGAGGCACAATTTCTAAAATAGGGTTCTAAGAGAACAGTGTAAATCAAAATTGAATTTTGATTCTACTGGCTCTAGAATCGGGGCTTGCATCTTGAAACCTTGTTGTGCCAAAAAACACTGATTTTGATGCTCTGAAACTGGGGCTTTTGAGGCACAAGGTTCGAAATGAGGTTCGAAGAGCACAGTGTGCACCAAAATCAGATTTTAATGCTATTGACTCTAGAATCGGAACTTGCATCTTGAAACCTTGTTGTGCCTCCAAACACTGATTTCGATGTTTCAAAATCGGGGCTTTGGAGGGACAAGCTCTGCTAGCGATGATCTAAGAGCACCATGTGCCTCAAAATCACTTTTTTACGCTGCCGCCTCCAAAATGGCGACTTGCTTCTTGCAACCTTGTGCCTCCAAACACCAATTTTGATGCTCCCAAACCGGGGCTTTCGAGGGACAAGCTCCTAAATAAGGTTCTAAGAGCACAATTTCCTTCAAAATCGCATTTTGACACTACCGGCTCTGGAATTGGGACTTGCAACTTGAAACCTTGTTGTGCATCCAAACACCAATTTTGATGTTCTGAAACTGGGGTGTTCGAGGTGCAAGCTTTGAAACAAGGTTCTAAGAGAACGATGTGCATCAAAATTGAATTTTGATGCTACCAGCACGAGAATCGGGACATGCATCTTGAAACCTTGTTGTGCCTCCAAACAATGATTTTGATGTTCCAAAATTGGGGTTTTCAAGGCACAAGCTCCAAAACGAGGTTCTAAGAGCACAATGTACATCAAAATTGCATTTTGATGTTGCCGACTCTGGAATTGGGACTTGTGTCTTGAAACCTTGTTGTGCCTCCAAACACTAATTTTATGCTCCAAAAACGAGGCTTTTGAGGCACAACCTCCGAAATGAGGTTTTAAGAACACCATGTTTGTCAAAATCATGTTTTGACACTATCAGCTTGAGATTCAGGACTTGTGTCTTCAAACCTTGTGCCTCCAAACACTAATTTTTATGCTTAAAAAATTAGGCTTTTGAGGCACAACCTCCGAAATGAGGTTGTAAGAACACCATGTTTGTCAAAATTGTGTTTTACGCTATCAGCTTGAGAATCAGGACTTATGTCTCGAAACCTTGTTGTGCCTTTAAACATTGATTTTGATTATTTGAAACTGGAACTTTCAAGCCATACGCTCCGAAACGAGGTTCTAAGAGCATGATGTGCATTAAAATCATGTTTTGAGAATACAGGCTCCAGAATAGGGACTTGTGTCTTAAAATCTTGCTGTGCCTCCAAACACCAATTTCGATGCTTCGAAACTGAAGATTTTGAGCCATAAGCTCCAAAACAAGGATCTAAGACCATGATTTGCGTCAAAATCAAATTTTGATGCTATCGGCTCCTGAATCAAGACTTGCATCTTGAAATCTTGTTGTGCCTCCAAACATAGATTTTGATGCTCCAAACCTAGGGCTTTTGAGGCACAATTTCTAAAACAGGGTTCTAAGAGCACAATGTGCTCCAAAATTAAATTTTGATGCTCCTGGCTCTAGAATCGGGGCTTGCATCTTGAAACCTTGTTGTGCCTCAAAACATTAATTTTGATGTTCCAAAATCAGGGATTTCAAGGCACAAGCTCCAAAATGAGGTTCTAAGAGCACAATGTACATCAAAATTGCATTTTGACGCTACCAACTCTCGAATTGGGACTTGTGTCTTGAAACCTTGTTGTGCCTCCAAACACTAATTTTTATGCTCCAAAAACATGGCTTTTGAGGCACAACCTTCGAAATGAGGTTCTAAGAACACCATATTTTTCAAAATCGTGTTTGGACGCTATCAGCTTGAAAATCGGGACTTTCATTTTGAAACCTTGTTGCGCCTCAAAACACAGATTTTGATGCTCCAAAACCGGGCCTTTTGAGGCACAAGCTTTGAAATGAGGTTCTAAAAGCACGATGTGCGTGAAAAGTAGATTTTGGCATTATTGACTCTAGAATCTGGACTTGCATCTTGAAACCTTGTTGTGCCCCCGAACATTGATTTTGATGCTCGAAATCTAGGTCTTTCCAAACACAAGCTCTGAAATGAGCTTCTAAGAGAATGATGTGCGTCAAAACGGAATTTTGAGGATACAGGCTCCAGAATAGGGACTTGCTTCTTGGAACCTTTTTGTGCCTGCAAACACTGACTTAGATGTTCCAAAATCAGGGCTTTCAAGGCACAAGCTCCGAAATGAGGTTCTAAGAGCACGATGTACATCAAAATTGCATTTTGATGGTACCGACTCTGGAATAGGGACTTGTCTTGAAACTTTATTGTGCCTCCAAACAATAATTTTTATGCTCCAAAAATGAGCCTTTTGAGGCACAACCTCCAAAATGAGGTTTTAAGAACACCACATTTGTCAAAATAGTGTTTTGACGCTATCAACTTGAGAATTGAGACTTGTGTCTTTAAACATTGATTTTGATGTTTTGAAACTGGAGCTTTCAAGCCACACGCTCCGAAATGAGGTTCTAAGAGCACGATGTGCATCAGAATGATGTTTTGACATTACAAGCTCCAGAATAGGGACTTGTGTCTTGAAAGCTTGTGGCGCCTCCAAGCACCGATTTTGATGCTTCGAAATCGAAGATTTTGAGGCATAAGCTCCAAAACAAGGTTCTAAGAGCGTGATGTGCGTCAAAATCAAATTTTGATACTACCGGCTCCAGAATCAGGACTTGCATATTGAAACCTTGTTATACCTCCAAATATTGATTTTGATGCTCCAAAACTGGGGCTTTTGAGGCACAATTTCGAAAATAGGGTTCTAAGAGCATAATATGCATCAAACTTGAATTTTGATGCTTCTGGCTCTAGAATCGAGGCTTGCATCTTGAAACTTTGTTGAGCCTCAAAACACTGATTTTGATGCTCCAAATCCAGGGCTTTCGAGGCACAAGCTTCGAAATGAGTTTGTAAGAGCATGATGTGTGCCAAAAACAGATTTTGATGCTATTGACTCTAGAATCAGGACTTCCATCTTGAAACCTTGTTGTGCCTCCAAACATTGATTTTAATGCTCCAAAACTGAGTCTTTCGAGGTAGAAGCTCCGAAATAAGCTTCTAAGAGAATGATGTGCGTCAAAATGGAATTTTGACGCTACAGGATCCGGAATAGGGACTTGCTTCTTGAAACCTTGTTTTGCCTCAAAACATTTATTTTCATGTGGCAAAATCAAGGCTTTCAAGGGACAAGCTCCGAAATGAGGTTCCAAGAGCACGATGTACATCAAAATTGCATTTTGGCGCTAGCCACTGTGGAATTGGGACTTGTGTCTTGAAACCTTGTTGTGCCTCCAAACACTATTTTTTATGCTCCAAAAATGCGGCTTTTGAGGCACAACCTCTGAAATGAGGTTCTAAGAACACCATGTTTTTTAAAATAGTGTTTTGGTGCTATCAGCTGTTGGCAAATGCACACTCCAATGAGAAAGTGTAGGTGAATGAAGGTATTGTCATTGATGGCAACCTTACAATCATGTGATAGTGGTAGGTAGACACAGGCACCGGCACCGGCAGACTCTACACCGGCATATAGATCATCGACACCAAAAAAGAAGATTATCGGCACCATGGTTGAGAGGAATTTTGTGTATATATATTTTGTAATTATTTGTAAAATCCATTTGTAACCAGACTTGGTGGATTGTAATATAACTCATATATGTATGAGATCATTGTAGATCATTTAGATGATACTGGCTCTAGATGATACTGGTTCTAAGAGCACAATGTGCATCAAAATTGAATTTTGATGATACTGGCTCTAGAATCAGGGCTTGCATCTTGAAACCTTGTTGTGCCTCGAAACAATGATTTTGATGCTTCAAAATTGGGGCTTTCGAGGCACAAGCTTTGAAATGAGGTATCTAAGAGCACGATGGTGCTACAAAATCAGATTTTTGATGTACATTAAAATTGCATTTTGATGCTACCGACTCTAGAATTGGGACTTGTAACTTGAAACATTGTTGTGCCTCCAAACTCTAATTTTATGCTCCAAAAAAGGAGGCTTTTGAGGCACAACCTCTGAAATGGTGGGTTCTAAGAACACCATGTTTCTCAAAATGGTGTTTTGACGCTACTCAGCTTGAGAATCGGGATTTCCCTCTTGAAACCTTGTTGTGCCTTTAAACATTTATTTTGATGTTTTGTAACTGGAGCTTTCAAGCCACACGCTCTGAAATAGGGACTTGCATCTTCAAAGCTTGTTGTGCTCCAAACATCTATTTTGATGCACCAAAACTAGGGCTTTTGAGGCACAATTTCTAAAATAGGGTTCTAAGAGCACAATGTGCATCAAACTTGAATTTTGATGATGCGGCTCTTGAATCGGGGCTTGCATCTTGAAACCTTGTTCTTCCTCAAAACACTGATTTTGATGTTTTGAAATGAGGTTCTAAGAGCATGATGTGCGCCAAAATTTGATTTTGATGATATTGACTCTAAAATCAGTACTTACATCTTGAAACCTTCCTGTGCCTCCAAACATTGATTTTCGAAAACTGGGTCTTATATAGGCACAAGCTCCGAAATGAGCTTCTAAGAGAATGATGTGGCGTCAAAATAGAGTTTTGACGCTACAGGCTCCAGAATAGGGACTTGCTTCTTGAAACCTTGTTGTGCCTCCAAACATTGATTTTCATGTTCCAAAATCAGGGCTTTCAAGGCACAATCTTAGAAATGAGGTTCTAAGAGCACGATGTACATCAAAATTGCGTTTTGACGCTTACCGATTCTGCAAATGGACTTGCGTCTTGAAACCTTGTTGTGCCTCCAAACACTATTTTTTTATACTCCAAAAATGAGGCTTTTGAGGCCACAACCTCTGAAATGAGGCTCTAAGAGCACCATATTTGTCAAAATCGTGTTTTGACGCTATCAGCTTGAGAATCAGGACTTGTGTCTTGAAACCTTGTTATGGCTTTAAACATTAATTTTGATGTTTTGAAACTAGAGCTTTCAAGGCACAAGCTCTGTAAACGAGGTTCTAAGAGCACCCATGTGCATCAAAATCACGTTTTGATGCTACCAGCTTCCGAAATCGCGACTTGTGTCTTACAACCTTGTGCCTCCAAATACCAATTTTGGTGCTCGAAAACCCCGGGCTTTCTAGGGACAAGTTCCTAAATAAGGTTCTAAGAGCACGATGTGCTTCAAAATCGCATTTTGACACTACCGGCTCTGGAATTGGGACTTGCATCTTGAAACCTTATTGTGCCTCCAAACACCAATTTTGATATTCTGAAACCGGGGCGTTCGAGGTGCAAGCTTTGAAAGAAGGTTCTAAGAGAACGATGTGCATCAAAATTGAATTTTGATGCTACCAGCACGAGAATCGGGACTTGCATCTTGGAAACCTTGTTGTGCGTCCAAACAATAATTTTGATGTTGCGAAATCAGGGCTTCCAAGACACAAGCTCCGAAATGAGGTTCTAAGAGCACAATGTACATCAAAATTGCGTTTTGACGCTACTGATTGTAGAATTGGGACTTGTGTCTTGAAACCTTATTGTGCCTCCAAACACTAATTTTTATGCTCCAAAAACGAGGCTTTTGAGGCACAAACCTCCGAAATGAGGTTCTAAGAACACCATGTTTGTCAAATTGTGTTTTGACGCTATCATTTTGAGAATCAGGACTTGTGTTGTGAAACCTTGTTGTGCCTTTAAACATTGATTTTTCATGTTTTGAAACTGGAGCTTTCGAGCCACATGCTCTGAAATGAGGTTCTAAGAGCACAATGTGAATCAAAATAACATTTTGACACTACAGGCTCCGGAATAGGGACTTACATCTTGAAAGCTGTTCTGCCTCCGAACGCCAATTTTGATGCTTCAAAACAAGGTTCTAAGACCACGATGTGCGTCAAATCAAATTTTGACACCACCGGCTCCAGAATCAACCAATTGCATCTTGAAACCTTTTTGTGCCTCCAAACATCGATTTTGATGCTCCAAAACAGGGGTTATTAGAGCACAATGTGGATCAAAATTGAATTTTGATGTTGCAAAGCTCTAGAATCGTTGGCTCGCATCTTGAAACCTTGTTGTGCATCAAACACTGATTTTGATACTCCAAAACTGGGGATTTCAAGGCACAAGCTCCCGTAATGAGGTTCTAAGAGCACGATGTACATCAAAATTGCGTTTTGACGCTACCGACTCTGGATTTGGGACTTGTGCCTTGAAAATTTGTTGTGCCTCCAAAACACTAATTTTTATGCTCCAAACATGAGGCTTTTGAGGCACAACCTCTAAAATCAGGTTCTAAGAACGCCATGTTTGTACAAATCGTGTTTTTATGCTCCAATCTTGAGAATCAGGACTTGTGTCTTGAAACCTGGTTGTGCCTTTAAACAATTCTTTTTGATGTTTTGAAACTAGAGCATTTGAGCCACATGCTTCAAAATGAGGTTCTAAGAGCATAATGTGCCTGAAAATCATGGTTTTGACACTACATGCTCCGAAATAGGGACTTGTGTCTTGAAAGCTTGTTCTGCCTCCAAACCACCAATTTCTATGTTTCAAAACCAAAGATTTTGAGGGATAAGCTCAAAACAAGGTTCTAGAGCATGATGTGCGTTAAAATCAAATTTTGACGCTACCAGCTCCAGAATAAGGACTTGCATCTTGAAACCTTGTTGTGCCTACCAAACATCGATTTTGATGCTCCAAAACTGGGGCTTTTGAGGCACAATTTCTAAAACAGGGTTCTAAGAGCACAACGTGCATCAAAATTGAATTTTGATGCAACTCGCTCTAGAATTGGGGCTTGCATCTTGAAACCTTGTTGTGCCTTAAAACATTCATTTTGACATTCCAAAACTGGGGTCTTTCGAGACACAAGTTCCGAAATGAGCTTCTAAGAGAATGATGTGCATCAAAATGGAATTTGACGCTACAAACACTGACTTTTGATGCTTCGGAATAGGGACTTGCTTCTTGAAGCCTTTTTGTGCCTCCAAACACTTATTTTTATGTTCCAAAATCAGAGCTTCAAGGCACAAGCTCCGAAATGAGGTTCTAAGAGCACAGTGTACATTAGAATTGCATTTTGATGCTACCGACTCTGGAATTGGGACTTGTGCCTTGGAACCTTTTCTTGCCTCCAAAAACTAATATTTATGCTCCAAAAATGAGGCTTTTGAGGGCACAATCTCCGAAATGAGGTTCTAAGAACAACATGTTTGGTCAAAATCATGTTTTGACGCTCCAAAACTGGGTCTTTCCAGGCACAAGCTCCGAAATGAGCTTCTAAGAGAAGGATGTGCGTCAAAATAGAATTTTGATGCTACAGGCTCCGGAATAGGGACTTGCATCTTGAGACCTTGTTGTGCCTCCAAACATCGATTTTGATGCTCCAAACTAGGGCTTTTGGAGGCACAATTTCTAAAATAGGGTTCTAAGACAACAATGTTCATCAAAATTGAATTTTGATGCTACTGGCTCTAGAATCAGGGCTTGCATCTTGAAACCTTATTGTGCCTCAAAACACCGATTTTGATGGTCCGGAACTGGCACTTTCAAGGAACAAGCTTCAAAATGAGGGTTTTAAGAGCACAATGTACGCCAAAATTAGATTTTGACGCTATTGACTCTAGAATCGGGACTTACATCTTGAACCTTCTTTGTGCCTCCAAACATTAATTTTGGACGCTCCAAACCTTGGTCTTTTGAAGCATAAGCCCTGAAATGCGCTTTTAAGAGATTGATGTGCGTCAAAATTCCGGCTCTGGAATAGGGACTTTGCTTCTCGAAACCTTGTTGTGCCTCCAAACACTGATTTTGATGTTCCCAAATCAGGGCTTTCAAGGCACAAGCTCCGAAATGAGGTTCTAAGATCATGATTTACATCAAAATTGCGTTTTGACGCTACCGACTCTGGAATTCGGGACTTGTGTCTTGAAACCTTATTGTGCCTCCAAACACTAATTTTTGTGCTCCAAAAATGAAGCTTTTGAGACACAACCTCCGAAATGAAGTTCTAACAACACAATGTTTGTCAAAATCGTGTGTTTTGATGCTATTAGCCTGAGAATTGGGACTTGTGTCTTGAAAACCTTGTTCTGCCTTTTAAACATTGATTTTGATGTTTGGAAACTTGAGTTTTCGAGCCACACGCTCCAAAACGAGGTTCTGAGAGCACGATTTGCATCAAAATCACGTTTTGACACTACAGGCTCCCGCAATAGGGACTTGCGTCTCGAAAGCTTGTTGTGCCTCCAAACACCAATTTTGACGCTGTCGAAACTGAAGATTTTGAGGCATAAGCTCCAAAAACAAGGAGCATGATGTGCGTCAAAATCAAATTTTGACGCTACCGTCTCCTGAATCAAGACTTGCATCTTGAAACCTTGTTGTGCTTCCAAACATCTATTTTGATGCTCCAAAACTGGGGCTCTTGAGGCACCAATTTCTAAATCAGGCGTTCTAAGAGCACAATGTGCATCAAAATTAATTTTGATACTACTGGGTCAAGAATTGGGGATTGCATCTTGAAACCTTGTTGTGCCTCAAAAAATCTGATTTTGATGCTCTGAAACCAGGGTTTTTGAGGCACAAGCTTTGAAATGAGGTTCTAAGAGCACGAAGTGTTTCAAAAATAAAATTTTGACACTATTGACTCTAGAATCGGGACTTGCTTCTTAAAACCTTGTTGTGCTTCCAAACACTCATTTTGATGTTCCAAAATAAGGGCTTTCAAAGCACAAGCTCGGAAATGAGCTAAGAGCACGATGTACATCAAAATTGTGTTTTGATGCTACCAACTCTGGAATTGGGACTAGTGTCTTGAAACCTTGTTGTGCCTCCAAACACTAATTTTTATGCTCCAAAAACAAGGCTTTTGAGGCACAACCTCTGAAATGAGGTTCTAAGGACACCATGTTTGTCAAAATTGTGTTTTGACACTATCAGCTTGAGAATCGAGATTTGTGTCGAGAAACCTTGTTGAAACTAGAGCTTTCGAGCCACACGTTTCGAAATGGGGTTCTAACAACACGATGTGCATCAAAATCATGTTTTAACACTACAGGCTCCGGAATAGGGACTTGCGTCTTGAAAGCTTGTTGTGCCTCAAAACACCAATTTTGATGTTTCGAAACCAAATATTTTGAGGCATAAGCTCCAAAACAAGGTTCTAAGGGCACGATGTGTGTCAAAATCAAATTTTCATGCTACCGGCTCTAGAATCAGGACTTGCATCTTGAAACCTTGTTGTGCCTCCAAACATCGATTTTGATGCTCCAAAACTGGGGCTTTTGAGGCACAATTTCTAAAATACGGTTCTAAAAGCACAATGTGCATCAAAATTGAATTTCGATGCTACTGGCTTTTGAATCAAGGCTTGCATCTTGAAACCCTGTTGTGCCAAAAAACAATAATTTTGATACTCTGAAACTGGCACTTTCGGGGCACAAGCTTCAAAATGAGCTTCTAAGAGCACGATGTGAGCCAAAATCAGATTTTGGTGCTATTGACTCTAGAATCGAGACTTACATCTTTCAACCTTGTTATGCCTCCGAACATTGATTTTGATGATCCAAAAGTGGGTCTTTTGAGGCACAAGCTCCGAAATGAGCTTCTAAGATAATGATGTGCGTCAAAATGGAATTTTGACACTATAGGATTTGGAAAAGGGACTTGCTTCTTGAAACCTTGTTGTGCCTCCAAACACTGATTTTGATGTTTCAAAATTGGGGCTTTCGAACACCTTGTGCCTCCAAACACCAATTTTGATACTCTCAAATCGGGGTTTTCGAGGGACAAGCTCCGAAATAAGGTTCTAAGAGCACAGTGTGCTTCAAAATCTTATTTTGACACTACCGGCTCTGGAATTGGGACTTGCGTCTTGAAACCTTGTTGTGCCTCCAAACACCAATTTTGAAGTTCTGAAACTGCGACGTTCGAGGTGCAAGCTTCGAAACAAGGTTCTAAGAGAACGATGTGCATCAAAATTCAATTTTGATGCTAGCAGTATCGGAATCGGGACTCGCATCTTGAAATCTTGTTGTGCCTCCAAACATTGATTTTCATGTTCCTAAATCAGGGCTTTCAAGGCACAAGCACCAAAATGAGGTTCTATGAGCACAATGTACATCAAAAAGTGCGTTTTGACGCTACCAACTCTGGAATTGTGACTTGTGTCTTGAAACCTTGTTGTGCCTCCAAAAAGTAATTTTTATGCTCCAAAAATGAGGCATTTGAGGCACAACCTCCTAAATGAGGTTGTAAGAACACCATGTTTGTCAAAATCATGTTTTGATGCTATCATCTTGAGAATCGAGACTTGTGTCTAGAAACCTTTTTGTTCCTTTAAACATTGGTTTTGATGTTTTGAAACTGGAGCTTTCGAGCCACACACTCCGAAACAAGGTTCTAAGAGCACGATGTGCATCAAAATCATATTTTGACACTACAGGCTCCTTAATAGGGACTTGCATCTTGAAAGCTTGTTGTGCCTCTAAACACCAATTTTGATGCTTTGAAACCAAAGATTTTGACGCATAAGGTCCAAAACAAGGTTCTAAGAGCACAATGTGCGTCAAAATTTGATTTTGAAGTTGCTGGCTCCAGAATCAGGACTTGCATCTTGAAACCTTGTTGTGCCTTCAAACATCAATTTTGATGTTCCAAAACTGTGGCTTTTGAGGCACAATTTCTAAAACAGTGTTCTAAGAGCACAATGTGCATCAAAATTGAATTTTGATGCTACTGGCTCTAGAATCCGGACTTGCATCTTGAAATCTTGTTGTGCTTACAAACATTGATTTTGATGCTCCAAAACTGGGTCTTTCGAGGCATAGGCTCCAAAATGAACTTCTAAGAGAATGATGTGCATCAAAATGGAATTTTGACACTACAGGCTCCGGAAAAGGGACTTGCTTCTTGAAACCTTGTTGTGCCTCCAAACACTGATTTTGATTTTCAAAATCGGGGCTTTTGAGGCATAAGCTCCGCAAACAAGGCTCTAAGAGCACCATGTGCGTCAAAATGACATTTTGACGCTACAAGCTCCAAAATCACGACTTGCATCTCGCAACCTTGTGCCTCCAAAAACCAATTTTGATGCTCTCAAACCTGGGATTTCTGGGGACAAGCTCTGAAATAAGGTTCTAAGAGAACAATGTGCTTCAAAATCGTATTTTGACACTATCAGCTGTGGAATTGGGACTTGTGTCTTGAAACCTTGTTGTGCCTCCAAGCACCAATTTTGATGTTTTGAAACCACAAGCTCAGAAATGAGGTTCTAAGAGCATGATGTACATCAAGGCTTTCAAGCCACAAGCTCAGAAATGAGGATCTAAGAGCACGATGTACATCAAAATTGCGTTTTGACGCTACCGACTCTTGAATTGTGACTTGTGTCTTGAAACCTTGTTGTGCCTTTAAACATTGATTTTGATGTTTTGAAACTGGAGCTTTCGAGCCACACGCTCCGAAACGAGGTTCTAAGAACACGATGTGCATCAAAATCATGTTTTGATACTATAGGATCTGGAAGAGGGACTTGCGTCTTGTAAGCTTGTTGTGCCTCCAAAAACCAATTTTGATGCTTCGAAACCGAAGATTTTGAGGCATAAGCTCCAAAACAAGGTTCTAAGAGCAAGATGTGCATCAAAATCAAATTTTGATGCTATCGGCTCCAGAATCAGGACTTGCATCTTGAAACCTTGTTGTGCTTCCAAACATCGATTTTGATGCTCTAGAATTGGGGCTTGCATCTTGAAACGTTGTTGTGCCTCGAAACAGTAATTTTGATGCTCTGAAACCGATGCTTTCGAGGCACAAGCTTCGAAATGAGGTTCCAACAGCACAATGTGCGCCAAAATCAGATTTTGATGCTATTGACACTAGAATCGAGACTTGAATCTTGAAATGTGGTTGTGCCTCCAAACATTAATTTTGATGCTCCAAAACTACGTCTTTCGAGGCACAAGCTTCGAAATGAGCTTCTAAGAGAATGAAGTTCCATTTTGACGCTACAGGCTCCAGAATAGGGACTTGCTTCTTGAAAAATTGTTATGCCTCAAAACATTGATTTTGATGTTCCAAAATTAGGGCTTTTAAGGCAAAAGCTCCGAAATGAGGTTCTAAGAGCACGATGTTTATAAAAATTGGTTTTTGACGCTACCGACTTTGGAATTGGGACTTGTGTATTCAAACCTTGTTGTGCCTCCAAACACTAATTTTTATGCTCCAAAAACGAGGCTTTTGAGGCACAACCTCTGAAATGAGGTTCTAAGAACACCATGTTTGTCAAAATCGTGTTTTGACGCTATCGGCTTGAGAATTGGGACTTGTGTCTTGAAACCTTGTTGTTCCTTTAAACATTGATTTTGATGTTTTTTAAACGCGGGCTTTGGAGCCACACGCTCTCAAACGATGTTCTAAGAGCACGATGTGCAACAAAATCACGTTTTGACACTACAGTCTCTGGAATAGGGACTTGCGTCTTGAAAGCTTGTTGTACCTCCACACACCAATTTTGATGCTTCGAAACAGATGATTTTGAGGCATAAGCTCCAAAACAAGGTTCTAAGAACACGATGTGCGTCAAAATCAAATTTTGACACTACCGGCTCCAGAATCAGGACTTGCATCTTCAAACCTGGTTGTCCCTCCAAACATCCATTTTAATGCTCTAAAATTGGGGCTTTTGAGACACAATTTATTATATAGGGATCTAAGAGCACAATGTGCATCAAAATTTTAATTTAGAGTCTACTAGCTCTAGAATCGGTGCTTGGATCTTGAAACCTTGTTTTGCCTCAAAACACTGATTTTGATGCACCAAAACTGGGGCTTTCGAGGCACAAGCTTTGAAATGAGGTTCTAAGAGCACGATGTGCATCAAAATCAGATTTTGACACTCTTGACTCTAGAATTGGGACTTGCATTTTGAAACTTTGTTTTGCCTCAAAACACTGATGATGTGCGTCAAAATGGAATTTTAACGCTACAAGCTGGAATAGGGACTTGCTTCTTTAAACCTATTATGCCTCCAAACACTGATTTTGATTATCCAAAATCAGTGCTTTCAAGGCACAAGCTCCGAAATGAGGTTCTAAGAGCACGATGTACATCAAAATTGCATTTTGACGCTACAGGCTTTGTAATAGGGACTTGCATCTTGAAATATTGTTGTGCCTCCAAACACTAATTTTGATGCTTCGAAACTGAAGATTTTGATGCATAAGCTCCAAAACATTCTAAGAACACGATGTGCATCAAAATCAATAGGGTCTAAGAGCACGATGTACATCAAAATTACGTTTTGACGCTACCGACTCTAGAATTGGGACTTGTTCCTTGAAACCTTATTTTGCCTGCAAACACTAATTTTTATGCTCCAAAAATGAGGATTTTGAGGCACAACCTCTGAAATCAGGTTTTAAGAACACCATGTTTTTCAAAATCGTGTTTAGATGCTATGAGCTTGAGAATCGGGACTTGTGTCTTGAAACCTTGTTGTGCCTTTAAACATTGATTTTGATGTTTTGAAACTGGAGCTTTCGAGCCACACCCTCCCAAACGAGGTTTTAAGAGCCTCAAAATAACATTTTGACACTATAGGCTCTGAAATAGGGACTTGTGTCTTGAAAACTTGTTTTGCCTCCAAACACCAATTTCGATACGTCGAAACCAGAGATTTTGAGGCATAACCTCTAAAACAAGGTTCTAAGAGCACGATGTGTGTCAAAATCAAATTTTGACGCTACCGGCTCCAGAATCAAGACTTGCATCTTGAAACCTTGTTCCTCCAAATATCGATTTTGATGCTCCAAAACTGGGCTTTTGATGCACAATTTCTAAAATAGGGTTCTAAGAGCACAATGTGTATCAAAATTTAATTTGGATACTACTGGCTCTAGAATCGGGGCTTGCATCTTCATACCTTGTTGTGCCTCGAAACATTGATTTTGACGCTCCAAAACTGGGTCTTTCAAGACACAAGTTCCAAAATGAGCTTCTAAGAGAATGATGTGCGTCAAAATGCAATTTTGACGCTCCGGAATAGGGACTTGCTTCTTGAAACCTTTTTGTGCCTCGAAACAGTGATTTTTATTTCCCAAAATCAGGGCTTTCAAGGCACAAGCTCCGAAATGAGGTTCAAACAACACAATGTACATCAAAATTGTATTTTGATGCTACCGACTCTAGAATTGGGACTTGTGTCTTGAAACCTTGTTGTGCCTCCAAACACTAATTTTTATGCTCCAAAAATGAGGCTTTTGAGGCACAACTTCCAAAATGAGGTTCTAAGAACACGATGTTTGTCAAAATCATGTTTTGACGCTATCAGCTTGAGAATCGAGACTTCTATCTTGAAACGAAATATTTTAAGGCATAAGCTCCAAAACAAGGTTCTAAGAGCATGATGTGCCTAAAAATCAAATTTTGATGCTACCGGCTCTAGAATCAGGACTTGCATCTTGAAACCTTATTGTGCCTCCAAACATTGATTTTGATGCTCCAAAACTGGGGCTTTTGAGGCACAATTTCTAAAACAGGGTTCTAAGAGAACAATGTAAATCAAAATTGAATTTTGATTCTACTGGCTCTAGAATCGAGGCTTGCATCATGAAACCTTGTTGTGCCAAAAAACATTGATTTTGATGCTCTGAAACTAGGGCTTTCGAGGCACAAGCTTCGAAATGAGGATCGAAGAGCACGATGTGCACCAAAATCAGATTTTAACGCTATTGACTCTAGAATCGAGACTTGCATCTTGAAACCTTGTTGTGCCTCCAAACACTGATTTCGATGTTTAAAAATTGGGGCTTTCAACGCACAAGCTCCGCAAACGATGCTCTAAGAATACCATGTACGTCAAAATCACGTTTTTACGCTGCCGCCTCCGAAATCGCGACTTGCTTCTTTCAACCTTGTGCCTCCAAACACCAATTTTGATTTTCCCAAACCGGGGCTTTCAAGGGACAAGCTCCTAAATAAGGTTCTAAGAGCACAATTTCCTTCAAAATCGCATTTTGACACTACCGGCTCTAGAATTGGGACTTGCAACATGAAACCTTGTTGTGCCTCCAAACACCAATTTTGATGTTCTGAAACCGGGGTGTTTGAGGTGCAAGCTTTGAAACAAGGTTCTAAAAGAACGATGTGCATCAAAATCGAATTTTGATGCTACCAGCACAAGAATCGGGACATGCATCTTGAAACCTTATTGTGCCTCCAAACAATGATTTTGATGTTCCAAAATTAGGGTTTTCAAGGCACAAGCTCCAAAATGAGGTTCTAAGAGCACGATGTACATAAAAATTACGTTTTGATGCTAGCGACTCTGGAATTGGGACTTGTGTCTTGAAACCATGTTGCGCCTCCAAACACTAATTTTTATACTAAAAGAATGAGGCTTTTGAGGCACAACCTCCGAAATGAGGTTCTAAGAACACCATGTTTGTCAAAATCATGTTTTAACACTATCAGCTTGAGATTTGAGACTTCACGCATTTGACACTGATTTTGATGTTCCAAAATCAGGGCTTTCAAGGCACAAGCTCCAAAATGAGGTTCTAATAGCACGGTGTACATAAGCTCCGAAACAAGGATCTAAGACCACGATGTGCATCAAAATCAAATTTTGATGCTACCGGCTCCTGAGTCAGACTTGCATCTTGAAACCTTGTTGTGCCTCGAAACATAGATTTTGATGCTCCAAAACTGGGGCTTTTGAGGCACAATTTCTAAAACAGGTTTCTAAGAGCACAATGTGCACCAAAATTGAATTTTGATGCTCCTGGCTCTAGAATCGGGGCTTGCATCTTGAAACCTTGTTGTGCCTCCAAAAATTGATTTTGACGCTCCAAAACTAGGTCTTTCGAGGCACAAGCTCCGTAATGAGCTTCTAAGAGAATAATATGCATCAAAATGAAATTTTGATGCTACAGGCTCCAGAATAGGGACTTGCTTCTTGAAACTTTGTTGTACCTCAAAATATTGATTTTGATGTTCCAAAATCAGGGTTTTCAAGGCACAAGCTCCAAAATGAGGTTCTAAGAGCACGATGTACATCAAAATTGCATTTTGACGCTACCAACTCTTGAATTGGGACTTGTGTCTTGAGACCTTATTGTGCCTCCAAACACTAATTTTTATGCTCTAAAAACAAGGCTTTTGAGGCACAACCTGCGAAATGAGGTTCGAAAAATACCATGTTTGTCAAAATCATGTTTTGATGCTATCAGCTTAAGAATCAGGACTTGCATCTTGAAACCTTGTTGTGCCTCAAAACATTGATTTTGATGCTTCAAAACCGGGCCTTTGGAGGCACAAGCTTTAAAATTCGGTTGTAAAAGCACGATGTGCGTGAAAATTAGATTTTGGCGTTATTGACTCTAGAACCTGGACTTGCATCTTGAAACCTTGTTGTGCCTCCGAACATTGATTTTGATGCTCGAAATCTGGGTCTTTCTAGACACAAGCTCTGAAATGAGCTTCTAAGAGAATAATGTGCGTCAAAATGGAATTTTGAGGATACAGGCTCGGGAATAGGGACTTGCTTCTTGGAACCTTTTCATGCCTCCAAATACTAACTTAGATGCTCCAAAATCAAGGCTTTCAAGGCACAAGCTCCAAAATGAGGTTCTAAGAGCATGATGTACATCAAAATTGCGTTTGGATGCTACCGACTCTGGAATTGGGACTTGTGACTTGAAACTTTGTTGTGCCTCCAAACACTAATTTTTATGCTCCAAAAATGAGGCTTTTGAGCATAAAAATTAGTCTTTGGAGGCACAACAATGTTTCAAGACACAAGTCCCAATTCTAGAGTCGATAGCGTCAAATCGCAATTTTGATGTACATCGTGCTCTTAGAACCTCATTTGAGAGCTTGTGCCTTGAAAGCCCTGATTTTGGAAAATGAAAATCAGTGTTTGGAGGCACAACAAGGTTTAAATTATCAAGTCCCTATTCTAGAGCCTGTAGCATCAAAATTCCATTTTGACACACATCATTCTCTTAGAAACTCATTTCGGAGCTTGTGCCTCGAAAGACCCAGTTTTTGAGCATCAAAACCAATGTTTGGAGGAACAACAAGGTTTCAAGATGCAAGCCCCGATTCTAGAGCCGGTAGCATCAAAATCAATGTTTGTAGGCACAACAAGGTTTCAAGATTGAAGTCTTGATTCTAGAGTCAATAGCGGCAAAATCTGATTTTGGCGTACATCGTGCTCTTAGAACCTCATTTCAAAGCTTGTGCCTCGAAAGCCCCGGTTTCGGAGCATCAAAATTATTGTTGTTTGGCACAACAACGTTTCAAGATGCAAGCCCCAATTCTAGAGCCAGTAGCATCAAAATTCAATTTTGATTCATATTGTGCTCTTAGAACCCTATTTTAGAAATTGTGCCTCAAAAGCCCCAGTTTTGGAGAATCAAAATCGATGTTTGCAGGCACAACAATGTTTCAAAGCATCAAAATTGGTCTTTGGAGGCACAACAAGCATTCAAGACGAAAGTCCCTATTTTGGAGCCTGTAGTGTCCAAACGTGATTTTGATGTGCATCGTGCTCTTAGAACCTCGTTTCGCAGCGTGTGGCTCGAAAGCTCCAGTTTAAAAATATCAAAATCAATGTTTAAAGGAACAACAAGGTTTCAAGATACAAGTCTCGATTCTCAAGCTAATAGCATCAAAACAAGATTTTGACAAATATAGTGTTCTTAGAACCTCATTTCGGAGGTTGTGCCTCAAAATCATCATTTTTGCAGCATAAAAATTAGTGTTTGGAGACACAACAAGGTTTCAAGACACAAGTCCCAATTCCAAAGTTGGTAACGTCAAAACATAATTTTGATGTACATCGTGCTCTTAGAACCTCATTTCGGAGCTTGTGCCTTGAAAGCCCTATTTTGGAACATCAAAATCAGTGTTTGGAAGCACAACAAGGTTTCAACAAGCAAGTTTCTATTCTGGAGCCTGTATGGTGAAAATTTCATTTTCACTCACATCATTCTTTTAAAAGCTCATTTCAGAGCTTCTGCCTCAAAAGACCTAGTTTTGGAGCATCAAAATCAATGTTTGGAGGCACAACAAGGTTTCCAGATGCAAGTCCTGATTCTTGAGTCAAAAGCATCAAAAACTGATTCTGGGGCACATCCTGCTCGTCAAAATCAAATTTTGATGCTACTGGCTCCATAATCGTGTTTTGATTCTATCAACTTGAGAATCGAGACTTGCATCTTGAAACCTTGTTGTGCCTCTAAACATCGATTTTGATGCTCCAAAACTGGGGCTTTTGAGGCACAATTTCTAAAACAGGGTTCTACAAGCACAATGTGGATCAAAATTGAATTTTGATGTTACTAGATCTAGAATCGAGGCTTGCATCTTGAAACCTTGTTGTGCCTCGAAACATTGATTGTGACGCTCCAAAACTAGGTCTTTCAAGACACAAGTTCCGAAATGAGCTTCTAAGAGAATGATGTGCATCAAAATGGAATTTTGACGCTACAGGCTCCGGAATAGGGACTTGTTTCTTGAAACCTTGTTGTACCTCCAAACACTAATTTTTATGTTCCAAAATCAGGGCTTTCAAGGCACAAGCTCTGAAATGAGGTTCTAAGAGCACGATATACATCAAAATTGCATTTTGACGCTACCGACTTTGGAACTGGGACTTTTGTCTTGAAACCTTGTCGTGCCTCCAAACACTAATTTTTATTCTCCAAAAATGAGGCTTTTGAAACACAACCTCCGAAATGAGGTTCTAAGAACACCGTGTTTGTCAAAATCGTGTTTTGACACCATCAGCTTGAGAATAGGGACTTGTGTCTTGAAACCTTGTTATGCCTTTAAATATTGATTTTGATGTTTTGAAAATGGACCTTTGGAGCCACACGCTCCGAAATGAGGTTCGAAGAGCACGATGTGCTTCAAAATCATGTTTTGACAATAAAGGCTCCAGAATCGAGGCTTGCATCTTGAAACCTTGTTGTGCCTCAAAACACTAATTTGAGCACAATGTGCGCCAAAACCAGATTTTGACGCTATTGACTCTCTAATCAGGACTTGCATCTTGAAACCTTGTTGTGCCTCCAAACATTGATTTTGATGCTCCAAAACTGGGTCTTTCAAGGCACAAGCTCCGAAATGAGCTCCAAACATTGATTTTGATGCTCCAAAAATGAGGAGTTTGAGGCACAACCTCCGAAATGAGGTTCTAAGAACACCATGTTTGTCAAAATCATGTTTTGACACTATCAGCTTGAGAATCGAGACTTGTGTCTTGAAATCTTGTTGTGCCTTTAAACATTGATTTTGATGTTTTGAAACTGGACATTTTAAACCACACGCTCCGAAACGAGGTGAGCATGATGTGCATCAAAATCATGTTTTCCCACTACAGGCTCTGGAATAGGGACTGCATCTTGTTGTGCCTCAAAATGTTGATTTTGATGCTCCGAACCGAGGATTTCAAGGCGCAAGCTTTGAAATAAGGTTCTAAGAGCAAGATGTGCCCCAAAATCAGATTTTGACGCTATTGACTCTAGAATCAGGACTTACATCTTGAAACCTTGTTGTGCCTCCAAACATTGATTTTCATGCTCCAAAACTGGTTCTTTCGAGGCACAAGCTCCGAAATGAACTTCTAAGAGAATGATGTGCGTGCGTCTAAATGGAATTTTGACGCTATAGGATCTGGAATAGGGACTTGCTTTTTGAAACATTGTTGTGCCTCAAAACATTCATTTTAATGTTCCAAAATCAGGGCTTTCAAGGCAAAAGCTTCGAAATGAGGTTCTAAGAACACCATGTTCGTCAAAATCATTCTTTGACGCTATGAGCTTGAGAATCGGGACTTGTGTCTTGAAACCTTGTTGTGCATTTAAACATTGATTTTGATGTTTTGAAACAAGAGGTTTTGAGCCACACGCTCCGAAATGAGGTTCTAAGAGCTAGATGTGCATCAAAATCACATTTTGACACTACAAGCTCCTGAATAGATACTTGCATCTTGAAAGCTTGTTGTGTCTCCAAACACCAATTTTGATGCTTTGAAACTAAAGATTTTGAGGCATAAGGTTCAAAATAAGGTTCTAAGATCACAATGTGCGTCAAAATCAAATTTTGATGCTACTTGCTCCAGAATCAAGACTTGCATCTTGCAACCTTCTTGTGCCTCAAAATACTGATTTTGATGCTCCAAAACCGGGGCTTTTGAGGCACAAGCTTCGAAATGAGGTTTTAAGAGCACGATGTTGATGTGCGCCAAAATTAGATTTTGACTCTATTTACTCTAGAATCGGGACTTGCATCTTGAAACCTTGTTGATGTGCGTCAAAATCAAAGCTTTTAAGGCACAAGCTCTGGAATGAGGTTCTAAGAGCACGATGTACTTCAAACTTGCATTTTGACTCTACCAACTCTGGAATTGGGACTTGTGTCTTGAAACCTTGTGGTGCCTTTAAACATTTATTTTGATGTTTTGAAACTGGAGCTTTTGAGCCACACGCTTTGAAACGAGGTTCTAAGAGCACGATGTGTTTCAAAATAACGTTTTGACACTACAGGCTCCGGAATAGGGACTTGCGTCTTGAAAGCTTGTGTGCCTCCAAACACCAATTTTGAAGATTCAAAACCGAAGATTGAGGCATAAGATCCAAAACAAGGTTCTAAAAGCATGATGTGCGTGAAAATCAAATTTTGATGCTATCGGCTCCAGAATCAGGACTTGCATCTTGAAACCTTGTTGTGCTTCAAAACATCAATTTTGATGCTCCAAAACTGGGTTCTAAGAGCACAATCTGCATCAAAATTGAAGTTTTATAAAACTGGCTCTAGAATCCGGGCTTGCATCTTGAAACCTTGTTGTGCCTCAAAACATTGATTTTGATTCTTTGAAACCTGGGCTTTCGAGGCACAAGCTTTGACATGAGGTTCCAAGAGCACGATGTGCGCCAAAATCAGATTTTGATGATATTGACTCTAGAACCAGGACTTGCATCTTGAAACCTTGTTGTGCCTCCAAACATTGATTTTGATGCTCCAAAACCGGGTCTTTCTAGGCACAAGCTCCGCAATGAGCTTCTAAGAGAATGATGTGCATCAAAATTCCAGGCTTCGAAATAGGGACTTGCTTCTTGAAACCTTGTTGTGCCTCCAAACACTGATTTTGATGTTCCAAAATTAGGGCTTTCAAGGCACAAGCTCCGAAATGAGGTTCTAGGAGCATGATGTACATAAAAATTGCATTTTGACGCTACTGAATCTGGAATTGAGACTTGTGTCTTGAAACCTTATTGTGCCTCCAAACACTAATTTTTATGCTCCAAAAATGAGGCTTTTGAGGCACAACCTCTGAAATGGGGTTCTAAGAACACCATGTTTGTCAAAATCATGTTTTGACGCTATCAGCTTGAGAATCGGGACTTCTATCTTGAAACCTTGTTGTGCCTTTAAACATTGATTTTGATGTTTTGAAACTGGAGCTTCCGAGCCACACACTCCAAAACGAGGTTCTAAGAGCACGATGTGCATCAAAATCACGTTTTAACACTACAGGCTCTGGAATAGGGACTTGCATCTTGGAAGCTTATTGTGCCTCCAAACACCAATTTTGACGCTACAGGCTCTGGAATTGGGACTTTCTTTTTGAAACCTTGTTGTCCCTCCAAACACTGATTTTGATGTTCCAAAATCAAAGCTTTCAAGGCACAAGCTCTGGAATGAGGTTCTAAGAGCATGATGTATATCAAAGTTGCGTTTTGATGCTACCAACTCTGGAATTGGGACTTGTGTCTTGAAACCTTGTGGTGCCTCAAAAAACTAAATTTTATTTTCTAAAAATGAGGCTTTTGAAGAACAACCTCTGAAATGAGGTTCTAAGAACACCATGTTTGTCAAAATCATGTTTTGATGCTATCAGCTTGAGAATCCAGACTTGTGTCTTGAAACCTTGTTGTGCCTTTAAACATTGATTTTGATGTTTTGAAACTGGAGCTTTCAAGCCACACGCTGTGAAACGAGGTTCTAAGAGCATGATGTGCATCAAAATCATGTTTTGATACTACAGGCTCCAGAATAGGGACTTGCGTCTTGAAACCTTGTTGTGCCACCAAACATTGATTTTGATTCTCCAAAACTGGGGCTTTTGAGGCACAATTTCTAAAACAGGGTTCTAAGAACACAATGTACACCAAAATTGAATTTTGATGCTACTAGTTGTAGAATAGGGGCTTGCACCTTGAAACCTTGTTGTGCGTCAAAACACTGATTTTGATGCTAAAAATCGGGGCTTTCGAGGCACAAGCTCCGAAATGAGCTTCTAAGAGAATGATGTGCGTCAAAATGGAATTTTGACCCTACAGGCTTTGGAATAGGGACTTGTTTCTTAAAAATTTGTTTTGCTTCCAAACACTAATTTTGATGTTCCAAAATCAGGGCTTTCAAGGCACAAGCACCGAAATGAGGTTCTAAGAGTATGATGTACATCAAAATTGCGTTTTGATGCTACCGACTCTGGAATTGGAACTTGTGTCTTGAAACCTTGTTGTTCCTCCAAACACTAATTTTTATGCTCCAAAAATGAAGAGTTTGAGGCACAACCACCGAAATGAGCTCCTAAGAACACCATGTTTGTCAAAATCGTGTTTGGACGCTATCAGCTTGAGAATTGGGACTTGTGTCTTGAAACCTTGTTGTGACTTTAAACATTGATTCTGACGTTTTGAAACTGGAGCTTTGTTCCCACACACTCCGAAACAAGGTTCTAAGAGCACGATGTGCATCAAAACCACGTTTTGACACTACAGGCTCCAGAATAGGAACTTGCGTCTCGAAAGCTTGTTCTGCCTCCAAACACCAATTATGATGCTTTGAAACGAAAGATTCTGAGGAATAAGCTCCAAAATAAGGTTCTAAGAGTACGATGTGTGTCAAAATCAAATTTTGACGCTACCGGCTCCAGAATCAGGACTTGCATATTGAAACCTTGTTGTGCCTCCAAACATCGATTTTGATGCTCCAAAACTGGGGTTTTGATGCACAATTTCTTATAAAGGGTTCTAAGAGCACAATGTGCAACAAAATTGAATTTTGATACTACTAGCTCTAGAATCGGGTCTTGCATCTTGAAACCTTGTGCCTCAAAACACTGATTTTGATGCTCTGAAACTGGGGCTTTCGAGGCTCAAGCTTCGAAGTGAGGTTCTAAGAGCATGATGTGTGCCAAAATCAGATTTTGATGCTATTGACTCTAGAATTGCGACTTGCATCTTGAAATCTTGTTGTGCCTCGAAACATTGATTTTTACGCTCCAAAATTGGGTCTTTCGAGACACAAGCTCCGAAATGAGCTTCTAAGAGAATGATGTGCGTCAAAATGGAATTTTGACGCTACAGGCTCTGGAATAGGGACTTGCTTCTTTAAACCTTGTTGTGCCTCCAAACACTCATTTTGATGTTCCAAAATCCCCACAAGCTCCGAAATGAGGTTCTAAGAGCACGATGTACATAAAAATTGCGTTTTTACGCTACCGACTCTGGAATTCGGACTTGTGTCTTGAAACCTTGTTTTGCATCCAAACACTAATTTTTATGCTCCAAAAATGAGGCTTTTGAGGCACAACCTCCGAAATGAGGTTCTAAGAACACCATGTTTTTCAAAATCATGTTTTGATTCTATCAGCTTGAGAATCGGGAGTTGTGTCTTGAAACCTTGTTGTGCCTTTAAACATTGATTTTGATGTTTTGAAACTGGAGCTTTCGAGACAGACGCTCCAAAATGAGGTTCTATGAGTACGATGTGCATCAAAATCACGTTTTGAAATTGCAGGCTCCGGAATAGGGACTTGCTTCTTGAAACTTTGTTGTGCTTCGAAACACTGATTTTGATGTTCCAATATGAGGGCTTTCAAGGCAAACGCTCCAAAATGAGGTTCTCAAAGTACCAACTCTGGAATTGGTACTTGTGTCTTAAAACCTTGTTGTGCCTCCAAACACTAATTTTTATGCTCCAAAAACAAGGCTTTTGAGGCACAACCTCCGAAATGAGGTTCTAAGAACACCATGTTTGTCAAAATCGTGTTTTGACGCTATCAGCTTGAGAATCAGGACTTGTATCTTGAAACCTCGTTGTGCCTTTAAACATTGATTTTGATGTTTTGAAACTTGAGCTTTCAAGCCACACGCTCCGAAACGAGGTTCTAAGAGCATGATGTGCATCAAAATCACGTTTTGACACTACAGGCTCCAGAATAGGGACTTGCATCTTGAAAGCTTTTTGTGTCCTAGAATAATGATTTGCATCTTGAAACCTTGTTGTGCATCCAAACAACAATTTTGTTGCTCCAAAAATGGGGCTTTTGCGTCTTGCAACCTTGTGCCTCCAAATACCAATTTTGATGGTCCCAAACCATGGCTTTCGAGGGACAAGCTCCTAAATAAGGTTCTAAGAGCACAATGTGCTTCAAAATAGCAATCTGACACTACCAGCTTTGGAATCGCGACTTGCATCTTGAAACCTTCTTGTGCCTCCAAACACCAATTTTGATATTCTGAAACCGGGGCGTTCGAGGTGCAAGCTTCGAAACAAGGTTCTAAGAGAACGATGTGTATCAAAATTGAATTTTGATGCTACCAGCACGAGAATCAGGACTTGCATCTTGAAACCTTGTTGTGCCTCCAAACAATATTTTTGATGTTCCAAAATCGGATGTTCCAAAATGTTTAAAGGCACAACAAGGTTTCAAGACACAAGTCCCAATTCTCAAGCTGATAGCGTAAAAAAATGATTTTGACAAACATAGTGTTCTTAGAACCTCATTTAAGAGGTTGTGCCTCAAAATCCTCAGTTTTGGAGCATAAAAATTAGTGTTTGGAGGCAAAATAAAGTTTCAAGACACAAGTCTCAATTCCAGAGTTGGTAGCGTCAAAATACAATTTTGATGTACATCGTGCACTCTTAGAACCTCATTTCGGAGCTTGTGCCTTGAAAACCCTGATTTAAAGAAGCAAGTCCCTATTTCGGAGCCTGTAGCATCAAAATGGTCATTCTCTTAGAAGCTCATTTCGGAGCTTGCTCCTTGAAAGACCCAGTTTTTGAGCGTCAAAATCAATGTTTGGAGGCACAACAAGGTTTCAAGATGCAAGTCCCGATTCTAGAGTCAATAGCATCAAAATCTGATTTTGGCGCAAATCGTGATCTTAGAACCTCATTTCAAAGCTTGTGCCTTGAAAGCCCCAGTTTTGGAGCATCAAAACCAATGTTTTGAGGCCCAACAAGGTTTCAAGATGTAAGACCCGGTTGTAGAGGCAGTAGCATCAAAATTCAATTTTGATGCACATTGTTCTCTTAGAACCGTGTTTTAGAAATTGTGCCTCAAAAGCCTTAGTTTTGGAGCATCAAAATCGATGTTTGGAGGCACAACAAGGTTTCAAGATGCAAGTCCTGATTTTGGAGCCGGTAGCGTCAAAGTTTGATTTTGACGAACATCATGCTCTTAGAACATTGTTTTGGAGCGTATGCCTGAAAATCTTTGGTTTCGAAGCATCAAAATTGGTTGTTTGAGGCACAACAAGCTTTCAAGACGCAAGTCCCTATTCTGGAGCGTGTAGTGTCAAAAACTGATTTTGATGCAAATCGTGCTCTTAGAACCTCGTTTCGGAGCGTGTGGCTTGAAATTTCCAACTTCAATACATCAAAATCAATGTTTAAAGGCACAACAAGGTTTCATGACACAAGTCCCAATTCTCAAGCTGATAGCGTTAAAACACTATTTTGATAAACATGGTATTCTTAGAACCCCATTTCGGAGGTGGTGCCTCAAAAGCCTCATTTTTTTAGCATAAAAATTTGTGTTTTGAGGCACAACAAGGTTTCAAGACACAAGTCCCAATTCCAGAGTCGGTAGTGTCAAAACGCAATTTTGATGTACATTGTGCTCTTAGAACCTCATTTCGGAGCTTGTGCCTTGAAAGCCCTAATTTTGGAACATCAAAAATATTGTTTGGAGGCACAACAAGGTTTCAAGATGCAAGTCTTGATTCTCGTGCTAGTAGCATCAAAATTCATTTTTGATGCACATCGTTCTCTTAGAACCTTGTTTCGAAGCTTGCACCTCGAACGCCCCGGTTTCAGAATATCAAAATTGGTGTTTGGAGGCACAAGAAGGTTTCAAGATGCAAGTCGCAATTCCAGAGCCGGTAGTGTCAAAATGCTATATTGAAGCACATCGTGCTCTTAGAACCTTATTTAGGAGCTTGTCCCTTGAAAGTCACTGTTTGGGACCATCAAAATTGGTATTTGGAGGCACAAGGTTGCAAGACGCAAGTCACAATTTCGGAGCTGGTAGCATCAAAACGTGATTTTGATGCACATGGTGGTTTTAGAGCCTCGTTTGCGGAGCTTGTGCCTTGAAAGCTCCAGTTTCAAAACATCAAAATCAATGTGTAAAGGCAAAACAAGGTTTCAAGACACAAGTCCTGATTCTCAAGATAATACCGTCAAAACACGATTTTGACAAACATGGTGTTCTTATAACCTCATTTCAGAGGTTGTGCCTTAAAAGCCTCATTTTTGGAGTATAAAAAAATAGTGTTTGGAAGCACAACAAGGTTTAAAGACACAAGTCCAATTTGCAGAGTCGGTAGCATCAAAACGCAATTTTGATGTACATCGTGCTCTTAGAACCTCATTTCAGAGCTTGTGCCTTGAAAGCCCTATTCCTGATATTGATGCACATCGTGCTCTTAGAACCTCATTGCGGAGCTTGTGCCTCGAAAGCCCCAGTTTCAAAACATCAAAATCAATGTTTAAAGGCACAACAAGGTTTCAAGACACAAGTCCTGATTCTCAAGCTGATAGCATCAAAACACGATTTTGACAAACATGGTGTTCTTAGAACCTCATTTCGGAGGTTGTGCCTCAAAAACGTCATTTTTGGAACATAAAAAATAGTGTTTGGAGGCACAACAAGGTTTCAAGACACAAGTCCCAATTCCAGAGTCGGTAGCATCAAAACGCAATTTTGATGTACATCGTGCTCTTAGAACCTCATTTTGGAGCTTGTGCCTTGAAAGCCCTAATTTTGGAACATCAAAATTAATGTTTGGAGGCACAACAAGGTTTCAAGAAGCAAGTCCCTATTCTAGAGCCTGTAGCGTAAAATTTCTATTTTCACACACATCATTCTCTTAGAATCTCATTTCGGAGCTTGTGGCTGGAAAGACCCAGTTTTCGAGTATCAAAATCAATGTTCGGAGGCACAACAAAGTTTCAAGATGTAAGTCCCGATTCTAGAGTCAATAGCGTCAAAATCTGATTTTGACGCACATCGTGCTCTTAGAACCTCATTTCGAAGCATCAAAATCAGTGTTTTGAGGCAAAACAAGGTTTCACGATGCAAGCCCCGATTCTAGAGCCAGTAGCATCAAAATTCAAGTTTGATGCACATTGTGCTCTTAGAACCCTATTTTAGAAATTGTGCCTCAAAAGCCCCAGTTTTGGAGCATCAAAATCAATGTTTGGAGGCATAACAAGGTTTCAATATGCAAGTCCTAATTCTAGAGCCCGTAGTGTCAAAATTTGATTTTGATGCACATCGTGCTCTTAGAACCTTGTTTAGGAGCTGATGCCTCAAAATTTGATTTTGACGCATAGTGTGCTCTTAGAACATGATTTTGATGCACATCGTGCTCTTAGAACCTCGTTTCGGAGCATGTTCTTAGAACCTCATTTAGGAAGTTGTGCCTCAAAAGCCTCATTTTTGGATCATAAAAATTAGTGTTTGGAGGCACAACAATGTTTCAAGACACAAGTCCCAACTCCAGAGTCGGTAGTGTCAAAAGGCAATTTTGATGTACATCGTTCTCTTAGATCCTCATTTCAGAGCTTGTGCCTTGAAAGCCCTTATTTTGGAACATCTAAGTCAATGTTTGGAGGCACGAAAACGTTCCAAGAAGCAAGTCCCTATTCCAGAGCATGGAGCGTCAAAATTCTATTTTGATGCACATCATTCTCTTAGAAGCTCATTTCAGTGCTTGTGTCTGGAAAGACCTAGTTTTCGAGCATCAAAATCAATGTTTGGAGGCACAATAAGGTTTCAAGATGCAAGTCTAGATTCTAGAGTCAATAGCACCAAAATATGATTTTCACACACATTGTGCTTTTAGAACCTCATTTCAAAGCTTGTGCCTCAAAACGCCTGGTTTTGGAGCATCAAAGTCACTGTTTTATGACACAACAAAGTTTCAAGATGCATGCCTCGATTCTCAAGCTATTAGCATCAAAATTAAATTTTGATGCACATTATGGTCTTAGAACCTTGTTTTGGAAATTGTGTCTCAAAAGCCCCAGTTTTGGAGCAACAAAATCAATGTTTGGAGGCACAACAAAGTTTCAAGATGCAAGTCGTTATTCTGAGGCACAAAAAGCTTTCAACACGCAAGTCCCTATTCTGGAGCCTGTAGAGTCAAAACGTGATTTTGATGCACATCGTGCTCTTAGAACCTCGTTTAGGAGTGTGTGGCTTCAAAGCTCAAGTTTCAAAACATCAAAATCAATGTTTAAAGGCACAACAAGGTTTTAAGATACAAGTCCCAATTCTCAAGCTGATAGCGTCAAAACACGATTTTGACAAACATGGTGTTCTTAGAACCTCATTTGGGAGGTTGTGCCTCAAAAGCCTTGTTTTTGGAGCATAAAAATTAGTGTTTGGAGGCACAACAAGGTTTCAAGACACAAGTACCAATTCCAGAGTTGGTAGTGTCAAAATGCAATTTTGATGTACATCGTGCTCTTAGAACCTCATTACAGAGCTTGTGCCTTGAAAGCCCCAATTTTGGAACATCAAAGTCAGTTTTTTGAGGCACAACAACGTTTCAAGAAGAAAGTCCCTACTCCAGAGCCTGTAGCGTCAAAATTCCATTTTGAAGCACATCATTCTCTTAGAAGCTCATTTCGAAGCTTGTGCCTCGAAAGACCCAGTTTTGGAGCCTGAAAATCAATGTTTCGAGGCACAACAATATTTCAAGATGCAAGTCCCAATTCTAGAGTCAATAGCATCAAAATCTGATTTTGGTGCACATCATGCTCTTAGAACCTCATTTCGAAGCTTCTGCCTCGAAAGCCCCAGTTTCGGGGCATCAAAATTAGTATTTTGAGGCACAACAAGGTTTCGAGATGCAAGCCCCGATTCTAGAGCCAGTAGCATCAAAATTCAATTTTGATGCAAATTATGCTCTTAGAACTCTATTTTAGAAATTGTGCCTCAAAATCCCTAATTTTGGAGCATCAAAATCGATGTTTGGAGGCACAACAAGGTTTCATGATGCAAGTCCTGATTCTGGAGCCGGCAGCGTCAAAATTTGATTTTGATGCACATCGTGCTCTTAGTTCCTTGTTTTGGAGCTTATGCTTCAAAATCTTTGGTTTTGAAGCATCAAAATTGGTGTTTGGAAGCAGAACAAACTTTCAAGACGCAAGTCCCTATTTCGGACTTCGTAGCATCAAAATGCAATTTTGATGTACATCATGCTCTTAGAACCTCATTTCGGGGCTTGTGCCTTGAAAGCCATGATTTTGGAACATCAAAATCAGTGTTTGGAGGCACAACAAGGTTTCAAGAAGCAAGTACCTACTCCAGAGCCTGTAGCGTCAAAATTCCATTTTGACGCACATCATTCTCTTAGAACCTCATTTCGGAGCTTGTGCCTCGAAAGAGTCAGTTTTGGAGCCTCAAAATCAATGTTTCAAGATGCAAGTCACGATTGTAGAGTCTATAGCGTCAAAATCTGATTTTGGTGCACATCGTGCTCTTAGAACCTCATTTCGAAGCTTGTGCCTCGAAAGCTTTAGTTTCGGAGCATCAAAATTAGTATTTTGAGGCACAACAAGGTTTCAAGATGCAAGCCCCGATTCTAGAGCCAGTAGCATCAAAATTCAGTTTTGATGCAAATTGTGCTCTTAGAACTCTGTTTTAGAAATTGTGCCTCAAAAGCCGTATTTTTGGAGCATCAAAATCGATGTTTGGAGGCACAACAAGGTTTCATGATGCAAGTCCTGATTCTGGTGTCGGTAGCGTCAAAATTTGATTTTGACGCACATCGTGTTCTTAGAACCTTGTTTTGGAGCATATGCTTCAAAATCTTCAGTTTTGAAGCATCAAAATTGGTGTTTAGAGGTAGAACAAGCTTTCAAGATGCAAGTCCGTATTCCGGAGTTGGTAGAATCAAAACGCAATTTTGATGTACATCATGCTCTTAGAACCTCATTTCGGAGCTTTTGCCTTGAAAGCCCTGATTTTGGAACATCAAAATCAGTGTTTGGAGGCACAAGAAGGTTTAAAGAAGCAAGTCCCTATTCTGGAGCCTGTAGCCTCAAAATTCTATTTTGACGCACATCATTCTCTTATAAGCTCATTTCGGAGCTTGCTCCTCGAAAGACCCAGTTTTTTAGTGTCAAAATCAATGTTTGTAGGCACAACAAGGTTTCAAGATGCAAGTCCTGATTCTAGAGTCATTAGCGTCAAAATCTGGTTTTGGTGCACATCGTGCTTTTAGAACCTCATTTCGAAGCTTGTGCTTCAAAACCCCTGATTTTGGAGCATCAAAATCAGTGTTTTGAGGCACAACAAGGTTTCAAGATGCAAGCCCCGAGTCTAGAGCCAGTAGCATCAAGATGCAAGTCCCAATTCTAGAGGCGGTAGCGTCAAAACGCAATTTTGATATACACACTAAGGTGCCCACCCTGGCAAATGTGCACGTGAGGTGCGCACCCTGGGCAAACTGGGCTCCGACTTCGTGCATGCCGCACCTTGGAGGACACATCAAAGCGCTCCCGAGTTTGCACCAGCGTTGCGCACCGTGGTGGGCACCTCGGAGCACACCAAGGTGGGCCACTGAATTTGATGCTCCAAAACTGGGGCTTTCAAGACACAAGCTTCGAAATGAGGTTCTAAGAGCAAGATGTGCGCCAAAATCAAATTTTCATGCTTTTGACTCAAAAATCAGGACTTGCATCTGGAAACCTTTTTGTGCCTCCAAACATTGATTTTGATTTCGAGGCAGAAGCTCTGAAATGAGCTTCTAAGAGAATGATGTGCGTGAAAATCAAATTTTGACCCTACAAGCTCTGGAATAGAGACTTGCTTGTTGAAACCGTGTTGTGCTTCCAAACACTGATTTTGATGTTCCAAAATAGGGCTTTCAAGGCACAAGCTCCGAAATGAGGTTCTAAGAGCACTATGTACATCAAAATTATGTTTTGATGTTACCAACTTTGGAATTGGGACTTGTGTCTTGAAACTTTGTTGTGCCTCCAAACACTAATTTTTATGCTCCAAAAACGATGTTTTTGAGGCACAACCTTCGAAATAAGGTTTTAAGAACACTATATTTGTCAAAATTGTGTTTTGATGCTATCAGCTTGAGAATCAAGACTTGTATCTTGAAACCTTGTTGTGCCTTTAAACATTGATTTTGATGTTTTGAAACTGGAGCTTTCGAGCCACACGCTGCAAAACAAGGTTCTAACAGCACGATGCGCATCAAAATCAGGTTTGGACACTACAAGCTCCGAAATAGGGACTTCCATCTTGAATGCTTGTTGTGCCTCCAAAGACCAATTTTGATGCTTCGAAACCAAAGATTTTGAGGCATAAGCTCCAAAACAAGGTTCTAAGAGCACGATGTGTGTCAAAATCAAATTTTGACACTACCGGCTCTAGAATCGGGACTTGCATCTTGAAACCTTGTTGTGCCTCCAAACATCGATTTTGATGCTCCAAAACTGGGGCTTTTGAGGCACAATTTCTAAAACAGGGTTCTAAGAGCACAATGTGAATCAAAATTGAATTTTGATGCTACTGGCTCTAAAATTGGGGCTTGCATCTTGAAACGTTGTTGTGCCAAAAAACACTAATTTTGATGCTCTGAAACTGGGGCTTTTGAGGCACAAGCTTTGAAATGAGGTTCTAAGAGCACGTTGTACGCCAAAATCAGATTTTGCCGCTATTGACTCTAGAATCGGGACTTCAATCTTGAAACCTTGTTGTGCCTCCAAACATTGATTTTGATGCTCGAAAACTGGGTCTTTTGAGGCACAAGCTCCGAAATGAGCTTCTAAGAGAATGATGTGTGTCAAAATGGAATTTTGAAGCTACAGGCTCTAGAATAGGGACTTGATAATTTAAACCTTTTTGTGCCTCCAAACACTAATTTTCATGTTCCCAAATAAGGGCTTTTAAGGCACAAGCTCTGAAATGAGGTTATAAGAGCACGATGTACATCAAAATTGCGATTTGATGCTACGGACTCTAGAATTCGGACTTGTGTCTTGAAACATTGTTGTGCCTCCAAACACTAATTTTTATGCTCCAAAAATGAGGATTTTGAGGTACAACCTCGAAAATGAGGATCTAAAAACACCATGTTTGTGAAAATCATGTTTTGACGCTATCAACTTGAGAATTGGGACTTATGCCTTGAAACCTTGTTGTGCCTTTAAACATTTATTTTGATGTTTTCAAACTGGAGCTTTCGAGCCACATGCTCTGAAATGAGGTTCTAAGAGCACGATGTGCATCAAAATAATGTTTTGACACTCCAGGCTCCGGAATAGGGACTTGCGTCTTGAAAGCTTGTTCTGCCTGCAAACACCAATTTTGATGCTTCGAAACCAAAGATTTTGAGGCATAAGCTCCAAAACCCGTCAAAATCAAACTTTGACGCTACCGGCTTTGGAATCAGGACTTGCATCTTGAAACCTTGTTGTGCCTCCAAACATTGATTTTGATGCTCCAAAACTGGGGCTTTTGAGGCACAATTTCTATAAAAGTGTTCTAAGAGCACAATGTGCATCAAAATTGAAATTTGATGCTATTGGCTCTAGAATCCGAGCTTGCATCTTGTAACCTTGTTGTGCCTCAAAACATCGATTTTGATGCTCTGAAACTGGGGCTTTCGAGGCACAAGCTTCAAAATAAGGTTTTAAGAGCACCATGTGCGCCAAAATTACATGTTGAAACCTTGTTGTGCCTCCAAGCATTGATTTTGATGTACACCAAAATTGCATTTTGATACTATTGACTCTGGAATTGGGACTTGTATCTTGAAACCTTGTTGTGCCTCCAAACATTAATTTTTATGCTCCAAAAATGAGGATTTTGATGCACAACCTTGGAAATGAGGTTCTAAGAACAAAATGTTTGTCAAAATCTTGTTTTGACGTTATTAGCTTCAGAATCGGGACTTGTGTCTTGAAACCTTGTTGTGCCTTTAAACATTGATTTTGACATTTTCAAACTGGAGCTTTCGAGCCACATGCTCCGAAATGAGGTTCTAAAAGCACAATGTGCATCAAAATCATGTTTTGAAACTACAGGCTCCGTAATAGTGACTTATGTCTTGAAAGCTTGTTCTGCCTCCAAACACCAATTTTGATGCTTTGAAACCAAAGATTTTGAGGCATAAGCTCCAAAAATAGGTTCTAAGAGCACGATGTGCGTCAAAATCAAACTTGCATGTTCAAACCTTGTTGTGCCTCCAAACATTGATTTTGAAGCTCCAAAACTGGGTCTTTCGAGGCATAACCTCGAAAAATGAAGATTTTGAGGCACAACCTCCAAAATGAGATTCTAAGAACACCATGTTTGTCAAAATCGTGTTTTGAAGCTATCAGCTTGAGAATCGCGACTTGTGTCTTGAAACCTTGTTGTGCCTTTAAACATTGATTTTGATGTTTTGAAACTGGAGCTTTCGAGACACACACTCCGAAATGAGGTTCTAAGAGCATGACGTGCATCAAAATAACATTTTGACATTACAGGCTCTAGAATAGGGACTTGCGTCTTGAAAGCTTGTTTTGCCTCCAAACACCAATTTTGATGCTTCGAAACCGATGATTTTGACGCATAAGCTCCAAAACAAGGTTCTAAGAGCACTACGTGTATCAAAATAAAATTTTGACACTACCCGCTCCAAAATCAGGACTTACATCTTGAGACCTTGTTGTGCCTCCAAACATCGATTTTGATGCTCCAAAACTAGGGATTTTGAGGCACAATTTCTAAAATAGGGTTCTAAGAGCACAATGTTCATCAAAATTGAATTTTGATGCTACTGGCTCTAAAATCAGGGCTTGCATCTTGAAACCTTGTTGTGCCTCCAAACACTGATTTTGATGTTCCCAAATAAGAGTTTTCAAGGAGCAAGCTCCGAAATGAGGTTCTAAGAGCACGATGTACATCAAAATTGCATTTTGATGCTACCGACTCTGGAATTGAGGCTTGTGTCTTGAAACCTTCTTGTGCCTCCAAACATTAATTTTTATGCTCCAAAAATGAGGCTTTTGAGGCACAACCTCCGAAATGAGGTTCTAAGAACACCATGTTTGTCAAAATCGTGTTTTGACACTATCAGCTTGAGAATCGGGACTTGTGTCTTGAAACCTTGTTGTGCCTTTAAACATTGATTTTGATGTTTTAAAACTGGAGCTTTCAGGCGACACGCTCTGAAATGAGGTTCTAAGAGCACAATGTGCATCAAAATCATGTTTTGCCACTACGGCCTCCGGAATAGGGACTTGCATCTTGAAAGCTTGTTGTGCCTCCAAAAAACAATTTTGATGCTTCGAAACCGATGATTTTGAGGCATAAGCTCCAAAACAAGGTTCTAAGAGCACGATGTGTGTCAAAATCAAATTTTGACGCTACCGACTCAAGAATCAGGACTTGCATCTTGAAACCTTGTTGTTCCTCCGAACATCGATTTTGATGCTCCAAAACTAGGGCTTTCGAGGCAAAATATCTAAAATAGGGTTCTAAGAGCACAATATGCATCAAAATTCAATTTTGATGCTACTGGCTCTAGAATCGGGGCTTGCATCTTGAAACCTTGTTGTGCCTCAATACACTGATTTTGAAACTCCGAAAATTACGTTTTGACGCTACCGACTTTGAATTGGGACTTGTTTCTTGAAACCTTGTTGTGCCTCCAAACACTAATTTTTATGCTCCAAAAATGAGGCTTTTGAGGCACAACCTCCGGAAGGTTCTAAGAACACCATGTTTGTCAAAATAGTGTTTTAACGCTATCAGCTTGAGAATCAAGACTTGTGTCGTTAGACCTTGTTGTTTTAAGCATTGATTTTGATGTTTTGAAGCTGGAGCTTTGGAGCCACATGCTCTGAAACGAGGTTCTAGGAGCATGATGTGAGTCAAAATCATGTTTTGACACGAATAGGGACTTGCATCTTGAAAGCTTGTTGTGCCTCCAAACACCAATTTTGATGCTTCGAAACCAAATATTTTGAGGCATAAGCACCAAAACAAGGTTGCAAGAGCACGATGTGCGTCAAAATCAAAATTTGATGCTACCGGCTCCTGAATCAGGACTTGCATCTTGAAACCTTGTTTAGCCTCCAAATATCAATTTGACGCTCCAAAAGTGGCGCTTTTGAAGCCCAATTTCTAAACCAGGGTTCTAAGAGCACAATGTGCATAAAAATTGAATTTTGATGCGATTGGCTCTAGAATCGAGGCTTGCATCTTGAAACCTTGTTGTGCCGCACAACTCTGATTTTGATGCTCTGAAACCGGGGCTTTTAAGGTACAAGCTTCGAAATGAGGTTCTAAGAGCATGATGTGCGCCAAAATCAGATTTTGAAACGTGGTTGTGCCTCGAAACATTGATTTTGACGCTCCAAATCTGGGTCTTTCCAAGCACAAGCTCCGGAATGAGCTTCTAAGAGAATGATGTGCGTAAAAATGAAATTTTGATGCTACAAGCTCTGGAATAGGGACTTGCCAAAACATTGATTTTGATGTGCCAAAATCAAGGCTTTCAAGGCACAAGCACTAATTTGTATGCTCCAAAAATGAGGCTTTTGAGGCGCAACCTCCGAAATGAGCTTCCAAGAACACCATGTTTGTCAAAATATTATTTTGACGCTATTAGCTTGAGAATCGGGACTTGTGTCGTGAAACCTTGTTGTGCCTTTAAACATTGATTTTGATGTTTTGAAACTAGAGCTTTCGAGCCACACTCTCTCAAACGAGGTTTTAAGAGCACAATGTGCATCAAAATCATGTTTTGACACTAAATGCTCCGGAATAGGGACTTGCGTCTTGAAAGCTTGTTGTGCCTCCAAACACCAATTTTGATGCTTCAAAACCCAAGGTTCTAAGAGCACAATGTGCATCAAAATCAAATGTTGACGCTACCGGCTCCAAAATCAGGACTTCCATCTTGAAACCTTGTTGTGCCTTTAAACATTGATTTTGATGTTTTGAAACTGGAGCTTTCGATCCACACGCTCGGAAACGAGGTTCTAAGAGCACGATGTGCATCAAAATCACGTTTTGACACTAAAGGCTGCGGAATAGGGACTTGCCTCTTGAAAGCTTGTTGTGCCTTAAAACACCAATTTTGATGCTTCGAAACCGAAGATTTTGAGGCATGAGCTCCAAAACAAGGTTTTAAGAGTACGATGTGCATCAAAACCAAACTTTGACGCTACCGGCTCCACAATTAGGACTTGCATCTTTAAACCTTGTTGTGCCTCCAAACATCGATTTTGATGCTCGACAACTGGGGCTTTTGAGGCACAATTTCTAAAACAGGGTTCTAAGAGCACAATGTGCATCAAAATTGAACTTGGATGCTACTGGCTCTACAATCGGGTCTTGCATCTTGAAACCTTGTTGTGCCTCAAAAAAATGATTTTGATGCTCCAAAACTGCGTCTTTCGAAGCAGAAGCTCCGAAATGATCTTCTAAGAGAATGATGTGCGTCAAAATGGATTTTTGACACATTAGGCTTTGGAGTTGGGACTTGCTTCTTGAAACCTTGTTGTGTCTCAAAACATTGATTTTGATGTTCCAAAATCAGGGCTTTCAAGGCACAAGCTCTGAAATGAGGTTTTAAGAACACGATGTACATCAAAACTGTGTTTTGACGCTACCGACTCTGGAATTGGGACTTGTGTCTTGAAACCTTGTTGTGCCTCCAAACATTGATTTTGATACTCCAAAATTGGGGCTTTTGAGGCACAATTTCTAAAATAGGGTTCTAAGAGCACAATGTGAATCAAAATTGAATTTTGATGCTACTGGCTCTACAATCGGGGATTTCAAGGCACAAGATCTAAAATGACGTTCTAAGAGCATGATGTACATCAAAATTGAATTTTGACGCTACCGACTATGGAATTGGGACTTGTGTCCTGAAACCTTGTCGTGCCTCCAAACACTAATTTTTATGCTCCAAAAATGAGGCTTTTGAGGGACAACCTCCAAAATAAGGTTCTAAGAACACCATGTTTGTCAAAATCGTGTTTTGATGCTATCAGCTTGATAATCGAGACTTGTGTCTTGAAACCTTGTTGTGCCTTTAAACATTGATTTTGATGTTTTGAAACTGGAGCTTTTGAGCGACACACTGCGAAATGAGGTTCTAAGAGCATGATGTGCATCAAAATCATGTTTTGACACTACAGGCTCTGGAATAGGGACTTGCGTCTTGAAACCTTCTTGTGCCTCCAAACACCAATTTTGATGCTTCGAAACCAAAGATTTTGAGGCATAAGCTCCAAAACAAGGTTCTAAAACAACACTGTGCGTCAAAATCAAAATTTGACGCTACCGGCTCCAGAAGTAGGACTTGCATCTTTAAACCTTGTTGTGCCACCAAACATCGATTTTAATCCTCCAAAACTCGGGCTTTTGAGGCAGAATTTCTAAAATAGGGGTCTAAGAGCACAATGTGCATCAAAATTGAATTTTGATGCTACTGGTTTTGGAATCGGGGCTTGCATCTTGAAACCTTTTTGTGCCTCAAAACACTGATTTTGATGCTTTGAAACTGGGGCTTTCCAGGTACAAGCTTCGAAATGAGGTTCTAAGAGCACGATGTGCACCAAAATCAGATTTTGATGCTATTGACTCTAGAATCGGGACTTGCATCTTGAAAACTTGTTGTGCCTCCTAACATCAATTTTGATGCTCCAAAACTGGGGCTTTTGGGGCACAATTTCTAAAATAGGGTTCTAAGAGCACAATGTGCATCAAAATTGAATTTTGATGATACTGGCTCTACAATCAAGGCTTGCATCTTGAAACCTTGTTGTGCCTCAAAACAATGATTTTGATGCTCCAAAATTGGGGCTTTTGAGGCACAATTTCTAAAATAGGGTTCTAAGAGCACAATGTGCATCAAAATTGAATTTTGATGATACTGGCTCTAGAATCAGGGCTTGCATCTTGAAACCTTGTTGTGCCTCAAAACAATGATTTTGATGCTCCAAAACTGGGGCTTTCGAGGCACAAGCTTTGAAATGAGGTTCTAAGACCACGATGTGCGCCAAAATCAGATTTTGATGCTATTGACTCTAGAATCGGGACTTACATCATTGAAACCTTGTTGTGCCTCAAAATCAGAGCTTTCAAGGCACAAGCTCTGAAATGAGGTTCTAAGAGCATGATGTACATTAAAATTGCGTTTTGACGATAGCGACTCTAGAATTGGGACTTGTAACTTGAAACATTGTTGTGCCTCCAAACACTAATTTTTATGTTCCAAAAAGGGAGGCTTTTGAGGCACAACCTCTGAAATGGGGTTCTAAGAACACGATGTTTGTCAAAATGGTGTTTTGACGCTATCAGCTTGAGAATCGGGATTTTTGTCTTGAAACCTTGTTGTTCCTTTAAACATTTATTTTGATGTTTTGAAACTGCAGCTTTCGAGTCACACGCTCCGAAATGAGGTTCTAAGAGCACGATGTGCATCAAAATTATTTTTTCACACTATAGGCTCTGGAATAGGGACTTGCATCTTGAAAGCTTGTTGTGCCTCCAAACACCAATTTTGATGCTTCAAAACTGAAGATTTTGAGGCATAAGCTCCAAAACAAGGTTCTAAGAGCACGTTTTGATGCTACCAGCTCTGAAATAGCGACTTGTGTCTTGCAACCTTGTGCCTCCAAATACCAATTTTGGTGCTTGAAAACCGGGGCTTTCTAGGGACAAGCTCCTAAATAAGGTTCTTAGAGCACGATGTGCTTCAAAATCACATTTTGACACTACCGGCTATGGAATTGGGACTTGCATCTTGAAACCTTCTTGTGCCTCCAAACACCAATTTTGATATTCTGAAACCGAGGCGTTTGAGGTGCAAGCTTTGAAAGAAGGTTCTAAGAGAACGATGTGACTCAAAATTGAATTTTGATGCTACCGGCACCAGAATCGGGACTTGCATCTTGAAACCTTGTTGTGCCTCCAAACAATAATTTTGATGTTCCAAAATCAGGGCTTCCAAGACACAAGCTCCAAAATGAGGTTCTAAGAGCACAATGTACATCAAAATTGTGTTTTGATGCTACCGACTCTAGAATTGGGACTTGTGTCTTGAAACCTTGTTGTGCCTCCAAACACTAATTTTTATGCTCCAAAAACGAGGCTTTTGAGGCACAACCTCCGAAATGAGGTTCTAAGAACACCATGTTTGTCAAAATTGTGTTTTCACGCTATCATTTTGAGAATCGCGACTTGTGTTCTAAGACCATGATGTGCGTCAAAATCAAATTTTGACGCTACCGGCTCCAGGATCAACACTTGCATCTTGAAACCTTTTTGTGCCTCCAAACATCGATGTTGATGCTCCAAAACTGGGGCTTTTGAGGCACAATTTCTAAAACAGGGTTATTAGAGCACAATGTGCATCAAAATTGAATTTTGATGCTGCAAGCTCTAGAATCGGGGCTTGAATCTTGAAACCTTGTTGTGCGTCAAAACACTGATTTTGATACTCCAAAACTGGGGATTTCAAGGCACAAGCTTCGAAATGAGGTTCTAAGAGCATGATGTGCGCCAAAATCAAATTTTGACGCTATTGACTCTACAATCGGGACTTGCATCTTGAAACCTTGTTGTGCCTCCAGAAAATGATTTTGATGCTCCAAAATTGGGTCTTTGGACGCTACACACTCTGGAATAGGGACTTGCTTCTTTAAACCTTGTTGGGCCTCCAAATGCTGATTTTGATGTTCCAAAATCAGGGCTTTCAAGGCACAAGCTCCGTAATGAGGTTCTAAGAGCACGATGTACATCAAAATTGTGTTTTGACGCTACCGACTCTGGATTTGGGACATGTGCCTTGAAAATTTGTTGTGCCTCCAAACACTAATTTTTATTCTCCAAAAATGAGGATTTTGAGGCACAACCTCTAAAATCAGGTTCTAAGAACACCCTATTTGTCAAAATAGTATTTTGATGCTATCAGCTTGAGAATATCAAAATTGGTGTTTGGAGGCACAAGAAGGTTTCAAGATGCAAGTCGTAATTCCAGAGCCGGTAGTGTCAAAATGCTATATTGAAGCACATCGTGCTCTTAGAACCTTATTTAGGAGCTTGTCCCTTGAAAGTCACTGTTTGGGACCATCAAAATTGGTATTTGGAGGCACAAGGTTGCAAGACGCAAGTCACAATTTCGGAGTTGGTAGCATCAAAACGTGATTTTGATGCACATGGTGGTCTTAGAGCCTCGTTTGTGGAGCTTGTGCCTTGAAAGCTCCAGTTTCAAAACATCAAAATCAATGTCTAAAGGCAAAACAAGGTTTCAAGACACAAGTCCTGATTCTCAAGCTAATACCGTCAAAACACGATTTTGACAAACATGGTGTTCTTATAACCTCATTTCAGAGGTTGTGCCTTAAAAGCCTCATTTTTGGAGTATAAAAAAATAGTGTTTGGAAGCACAACAAGGTTTAAAGACACAAGTCCAATTTGCAGAGTCGGTAGCATCAAAACGCAATTTTGATGTACATCGTGCTCTTAGAACCTCATTTCAGAGCTTGTGCCTTGAAAGCCCTATTCCTGATATTGATGCACATCGTGCTCTTAGAACCTCATTGCGGAGCTTGTGCCTCGAAAGCCCCAGTTTCAAAACATCAAAATCAATGTTTAAGGGCACAACAAGGTTTCAAGACACAAGTCCTGATTCTCAAGCTGATAGCATCAAAACACGATTTTGACAAACATGGTGTTCTTAGAACCTCATTTCAGAGGTTGTGCCTCAAAAACGTCATTTTTGGAACATAAGAAATAGTGTTTGGAGGCACAACAAGGTTTCAAGACACAAGTCCCAATTCCAGAGTCGGTAGCATCAAAACGCAATTTTTATGTACGTCGTGCTCTTAGAACCTCATTTTGGAGCTTGTGCCTTGAAAGCCCTAATTTTGGAACATCAAAATTAATGTTTGGAGGCACAACAAGGTTTCAAGAAGCAAGTCCCTATTCCAGAGCCTGTAGCGTAAAATTTCTATTTTGACACACATCATTCTCTTAGAATCTCATTTTGGAGCTTGTGGCTGGAAAGACCCAGTTTTCGAGTATCAAAATCAATGTTCGAAGGCACAACAAAGTTTCAAGATGTAAGTCCCGATTCTAGAGTCAATAGCGTCAAAATCTGATTTTGACGCACATCGTGCTCTTAGAACCTCATTTCGAAGCATCAAAATCAGTGTTTTGAGGCAAAACAAGGTTTCACGATGCAAGCCCCGATTCTAGAGCCAGTAGCATCAAAATTCAAGTTTGATGCACATTGTGCTCTTAGAACCCTATTTTAGAAATTGTGCCTCAAAAGCCCCAGTTTTGGAGCATCAAAATCGATGTTTGGAGGCATAACAAGGTTTCAATATGCAAGTCCTAATTCTAGAGCCCGTAGTGTCAAAATTTGATTTTGATGCACATCGTGCTCTTAGAACCTTGTTTAGGAGCTGATGCCTCAAAATTTGATTTTGACGCACAGTGTGCTCTTAGAACGTGATTTTGATGCACATCATGCTCTTAGAACCTCGTTTCGGAGCATGTTCTTAGAACCTCATTTAGGAAGTTGTGCCTCAAAAGCCTCATTTTTGGATCATAAAAATTAGTGTTTGGAGGCACAACAATGTTTCAAGACACAAGTCCCAACTCCAGAGTCGGTAGTGTCAAAAGGCAATTTTGATGTACATCGTTCTCTTAGATCCTCATTTCAGAGCTTGTGCCTTGAAAGCCCTTATTTTGGAACATCTAAGTCAATGTTTGGAGGCACGAAAACGTTCCAAGAAGCAAGTCCCTATTCCGGAGCCTGGAGCGTCAAAATTCTATTTTGATGCACATCATTCTCTTAGAAGCTCATTTCGGTGCTTGTGTCTGGAAAGACCCAGTTTTCGAGCATCAAAATCAATGTTTGGAGGCACAATAAGGTTTCAAGATGCAAGTCTAGATTCTAGAGTCAATAGCACCAAAATATGATTTTCAAGCACATTGTGCTTTTAGAACCTCATTTCAAAGCTTGTGCCTCAAAAGGCCTGGTTTTGGAGCATCAAAGTCATTGTTTTATGGCACAACAAAGTTTCAAGATGCATGCCTCGATTCTCAAGCTATTAGCATCAAAATTAAATTTTGATGCACATTATGGTCTTAGAACCTTGTTTTGGAAATTGTGCCTCAAAAGCCCCAGTTTTGGAGCAACAAAATCAATGTTTGGAGGCACAACAAGGTTTCAAGATGCAAGTCGTTATTCTGGGGCACAAAAAGCTTTCAACACGCAAGTCCCTATTCTGGAGCCTGTAGAGTCAAAACGTGATTTTGATGCACATCGTGCTCTTAGAACCTCGTTTAGGAGTGTGTGGCTTCAAAGCTCAAGTTTCAAAACATCAAAATCAATGTTTAAAGGCACAACAAGGTTTTAAGATACAAGTCCCAATTCTCAAGCTGATAGCGTCAAAACACGATTTTGACAAACATGGTGTTCTTAGAACCTCATTTGGGAGGTTGTGCCTCAAAAGCCTTGTTTTTGGAGCATAAAAATTAGTGTTTGGAGGCACAACAAGGTTTCAAGACACAAGTACCAATTCCAGAGTTGGTAGTGTCAAAATGCAATTTTGATGTACATCGTGCTCTTAGAACCTCATTACAGAGCTTGTGCCTTGAAAGCCCCAATTTTGGAACATCAAAGTCAGTTTTTGGAGGCACAACAACGTTTCAAGAAGAAAGTGCCTACTCCAGAGCCTGTAGCGTCAAAATTCCATTTTGAAGCACATCATTCTCTTAGAAGCTCATTTCGAAGCTTGTGCCTCGAAAGACACAGTTTTGGAGCCTGAAAATCAATGTTTCGAGGCACAACAATATTTCAAGATGCAAGTCCCAATTCTAGAGTCAATAGCATCAAAATCTGATTTTGGTGCACATCGTGCTCTTAGAACCTCATTTCGAAGCTTCTGCCTCGAAAGCCCCTGTTTCGGGGCATCAAAATTAGTATTTTGAGGCGCAACAAGGTTTCGAGATGCAAGCCCCGATTCTAGAGCCAGTAGCATCAAAATTCAATTTTGATGCAAATTATGCTCTTAGAACTCTATTTTAGAAATTGTGCCTCAAAATCCCTAATTTTGGAGCATCAAAATCGATGTTTGGAGGCACAACAAGGTTTCATGATGCAAGTTCCTTGTTTTGGAGCTTATGCTTCAAAATCTTTGGTTTTGAAGCATCAAAATTGGTGTTTGGAAGCAGAACAAACTTTCAAGACGCAAGTCCCTATTTCGGACTTCGTAGCGTCAAAATGCAATTTTGATGTACATCATGCTCTTAGAACCTCATTTCGGAGCTTGTGCCTTGAAAGCCATGATTTTGGAACATCAAAATCAGTGTTTGGAGGCACAACAAGGTTTCAAGAAGCAAGTACCTACTCCAGAGCCTATAGCGTCAAAATTCTATTTTGACGCACATCATTCTCTTATAAGCTCATTTCGGAGCTTGTGCCTCGAAAGAGTCAGTTTTGGAGCCTCAAAATCAATGTTTCGAGGCACAACAATGTTTCAAGATGCAAGTCACGATTCTAGAGTCAATAGCGTCAAAATCTGATTTTGGTGCACATCGTGCTCTTAGAACCTCATTTCGAAGCTTGTGCCTCGAAAGCCCTAGTTTCGGAGCATCAAAATTAGTATTTTGAGGCACAACAAGGTTTCAAGATGCAAGCCCCGATTCTAGAGCCAGTAGCATCAAAATTCAGTTTTGATGCAAATTGTGCTCTTAGAACTCTGTTTTAGAAATTGTGCCTCAAAAGCCGTAGTTTTGGAGCATCAAAATCGATGTTTGGAGGCACAACAAGGTTTCATGATGCAAGTCCTGATTCTGGTGTCGGTAGCGTCAAAATTTGATTTTGACGCACATCGTGTTCTTAGAACCTTATTTCGGAGCGTGTGGCTTGAAAGCTCCAGTGTCAAAACATCAAAATCAATGTTTAAAGGCACAACAAGGTTTCAAGACACAAGTCCCGATTCTCAAGCCAGTAGCATCTAAACACGATTTTGACAAACATGCTTCTTAGAACCTGATTTCAGAGGTTGTGCCTCAAAATCCTCGTTTGTGGAGCATAAAAATTAGTGTTTGGACGCAAAACAAGGTTTCAAGGCACAAGTCCCGATTCTAGAGTCAATAGCGTCAAAATCTGATTTTGATGCACATCGTGCTCTTAGAACCTCATTTCGAAGCTTGTGCCTCGAAAGTCTCAGTTTCGGTGCATCAAAATCAGTGTTTTGAGGCAAAACAAGGTTTCAAGATCCAAGCCCCGATTCTAGAGATAGTAGCATCTAAATTAAATTTTGATGCACATTGTTCTCTTAGAACCCTGTGTTATAAATTGTGTCTCAAAAGCCCCAATTTTGGTGCACATCGTGCTCTTGGAACCTCATTTCGAAGCTTGTGCCTTGAAAGCCCCGGTTTCAGAGCATAAAAAACAATGTTTTGAGGCACAACAAGGTTTCAAGATGCAAGCCCCAATTCTAGAGCCAGTAGCATCAAAATTTAATTTTGATGCACATTGTGCTCTTAGAACCCTGCTTTAGAAATTGTGCCTTGAAAGCCCCAGTTTTGGAGCATCAAAATCAATATTTGGAGGAACAACAAGCTTTCAAGATGCAAGTCTTGATTCTGGAGCCAGTAGCGTCAAAATTTTATATTGACGGACATCGTGCTCTTAGAACCTTGTTTTAGAGGTTATGCCTCAAAATCTCTGGTTTCAAAGCTTCGAAATTGGTGTTTGGAGGCAGAACAAGCTTTCAAGACACAAGTCCCTATTTCAGAGCCTGTAGTGTCAAAACGTTATTTTGAGGCACAACATGTTCTTAAAACCTCATTTCGGAGCATGTGGCTTGAAAGCTCCAATTTCAAAACATCAAAATCAATGTTTAAAGGCACAACAATGTTTCAAGACACAAGTCCCGATTCTCAAGCCGATAGCATCCAAACACGATTTTGATAAACATGGTGTTCTTAGAACCTGATTTCAGAGGTTGTGCCTCAAAATCCTCATTTTTGGAGCATAAAAATTAGTGTTTGGAGGCAAAACAAGGTTTCAAGGCACGAGTCCCGATTCTAGAGTCAATAGCATCAAAATCTCATTTTGATGCACATCGTGCTCTTAGAACCTCAATTCGAAGCTTGTGCCTCGAAAGTCCTAGTTTCGGTGAATCAAAATCAGTGTTTTGAGGCAAAACAAGGTTTCAAGATCCAAGCCCCGATTCTAGAGCTAGTAGCATCTAAATTAAATTTTGATGCACATTGTGCTCTTAGAGCCCTATGTTATAAATTGTGTCTCAAAAGCCCCAATTTTGGATCATTAAAATGGATGTTTTTAGGCACAACAAGGTTTGAAGATGCAAGTCCTGATTCTGGAGCCAGTAGCGTCAAAATTTGATTTTGACGCACATCCTGTTCTTAGAACCTTGTTTTGGAGCTTATGCCTCAAAATCTTCAGTTTCGAAGCATCAAAATTGGTGTTTGGAGGTACAACAAGCTTTCAAGATGCAAGTCCCTATTCCAAAGCCTGTAGTGTCAAAACGTGATTTTGATGCACATCGTGCTCTTAGAACATCGTTTGAGAGCGTGTGGCTCGAAAGCTCCCATTTCAAAAACATCAAATTCAATGTTAAAAGGCACAACAAGGTTTCAAGACACAAGTCCCGATTCTCAAGCTGATAGCGTCAAAACACGATTTTGACAAACATGGTGTTCTTAGAACCTCATTTCAGAGGTTTTGTTTCAAAAGCCTCATTTTTGGAGCATAAAAATTAGTATTTGGAGGCACAACAAGGTTTCAAGAAACAAGTCCCAATTCCAGAGTCGGTAGCGTTAAAACGCAATTTTTATAAACATCGTGCTCTTAGGACCTCATTTCAGAGCTTGTGCCTTGAAAGCCCTAATTTTGGAACATCAAAATCAATGTTTTGAGGCATAACAAGTTTCCAAGAAGCAAGTTCCTATTCTGGAGCATGTAGCGTCAAAATTCTATTTTGACGCACATCATTCTCTTAGAAGATCATTTCAGAGCTTGTGCCTCGAAAGACATAGTTTTGGATCATCAAAATTAATGTTTTGAGGCACAACCAGGTTTCAAGATGCAAGCCTCGATTCTAAAACAGGGTTCTAAGAGCACAATGTGCATCAAAATTGAATTTTGATGCTACTAGCTCTAGAATCGGGGCTTGCATCATGAAACCTTGTTGTGCCAAAAAACACTGTTTTGATGCTCCGAAACCAGGGCTTTCGAGGCACAAGCTTCGAAATGAGGTTCTAAGAGCACGATGTGCGGTAAAATCAGATTTTGATGCTATTGACTCTAGAATCGGGACTTGCATCTTGAAACCTTGTTGTGCCTCCAAACATTGATTTTGATGCTCTCAAACCGGAGCTTTTGACGGACAAGCTCCTAAATAAGGTTCTAAGAGCACAATGTGCTTCAAAATCGCATTTTGACACTACCGGATCTAGAATCGGGACTTGTGTCTTCAAACCTTGTTGTGCCTCCAAACACCAATTTTTATATTCCGAAACCGGCGCGTTCGAGGTGCAAGCTTCGAAACCAAATGTTGATGCTACCAGCATGAGAATTGGGACTTGCATCTTGAAACCTTGTTGTGCCTCCAAACAATGCTTTCCATGTTCCAAAATCATGGCTTTCAAGGCAAAAGCTCCGAAATGAGGTTCCAAGAGCACAACGTACTTCAAAATTGCGTTTTGACGCTACCGACTCTGGAATTGGGACTTGTGTCTTGAAACCTTGTTGTGCCTCCAAACACTAATTTTTATGCTCCTAAAATGAGGCTTTTGAGGCACAACCTCGGAAATGAGGTTCTAAGAACACCATGTTTGTCAAAATTGTGTTTTGACGCTATTAGCTTGAGAATTGGTACTTGTGTCTTAAAACCTTGTTGTTCCTTTAAACATTGATTTTGATGTTTTGAAACTAGAGCTTTCGAGCCACACGCTCCAAAACAAGGTTCTAAGAGCACGATGTGCATCAAAATCATGTTTTGACACTACAGAGTCTGGAATAGGGACTTGTGTCTTGAAAGCTTGTTGCGCCTCACCAATTTTGATGCTTTGAAACCGAAGATTTTGAGGCATAGGCTCCAAAACAAGGTTCTAAGAGCACAATGTGCGTCAAAATCAAAAGCCTCCAAACATTGATTTTGACGCTCGAAAACTGGGTCTTTCGAGCCACAAGCTCTGAAATTACCTTCTAAGAGAATGATGTGCATCAAAATGAAATTTTGGCGCTAGAGGCTCTGGAATAGGGACTTGATTATTTAAACCTTGTTGTGCCTTTAAACATTGTTTTTGATGTTTTGAAATTGGAGCTTTCGAGACACACGCTCCGAAACGAGGTTCTAAGAGCACAATGTGAATCAAAATGACATTTTGACACTACAGGCTCCAGAATAGGGACTTGCATCTTGAAAGCTTGTTCTGCCTCCGAACGCCAATTTTGATGCTTCAAAACTAAAGATTTTGAGGCATAAGCTCCAAAACAAGGTTCTAAGATCACGATGTTTGTCAAAATCAAATTTTTATGATACCGGCTCCAGAATCAAGACTTGCATCTTGAAACCTTGTTGTGCTTACAAACATCGATTTTGATGCTCCAAAACTAGGGCTTTTGAGGCACAATTCTAAAACAGGGTGCTAAGAGGACAATGTGCATCAAAATCGAATTTTGATGCTATTGGCTCTAGTCGGGGCTTGCATCTTGAAACCTTGTTGTGCCTCAAAACACTGATTTTGATGCTTTGAAACCTGGGCTTTCGAGGCACACGCTTCAAAATGAAGTTTTAAGAGCACGATGTACGCCAAAATCAAATTTTGACGCTATTGACTTTTGAATCGGGGCTTGCATCTTGAAACCTTGTTGTGCCTCGAAACATTGATTTTGACGCTCCTAAACTTTGTCTTTCGAGGCACAAGCTCCGAAATGAGCTTCTAAGATAATGATGTGTGTCACAATGTAATTTTGACACTACAGGCTCTGGAATAGGGACTTGCATCTTGAAAACTTGTTGTGCCTCCACACACTGATTTTGATGTTCCAAAATCAAGGCTTCCAAGGCACAAGCTCCGAAATGAGGTTCTAAGAGCATGATGTACATCAAAATTGCATTTTGACGCTACTGACTATGGAATTGGGTCTTGTGTCTTGAAACCTTGTTGTGCCTCTAAACACTAAATTTTATGCTCCAAAAATGAGGATTTTGAGGCACAACCTCTGAAATGAGGTTCTAAGAACACCATGTTTGTCAAAATCATGTTTTGACACTATCAGCTTGAGAATTGGGACTTGTGTATTGAAACCTTGTTGTGCTTTTAAATATTGATTTCATGTTTTGAAACTCGAGCTTTCAAGCCACACGCTCTGAAACGAGGTTCTAAGAGCACGATGTGCATCAAAATCACATTTTGACACTACAGGCTCTGGAATAGGGACTTGCATCTTGAAAGCTTGTTATGCCTCCAAACACCAATTTGTATTCTTCGAAACCAAAGATTTTGAGCCATAAGCTCCACAACATTCTAAGAACACGATGTGCGTGAAAATCAAATTTTGACGCTACCGGCTCCAGAATCAGGACTTGCATCTTGAAACCTTGTTGTGCTTCCAAACATCAATTTTGATGCTCCAAAACTGAGGCTTTTGAGGCACAATTTCTAAAACAGGGTTCTAACAGCACAATGTGCATAAAAATTAGATTTTGATGCTATTGGCTCTAGAATCGGGGCTTGCATCTTCAAACCTTGTTGTGCCTCAAAACACTGATTTGAGCACGATGTGCGCAAAAATCAGATTTTCACACTATTGACTCTAGAATCAGGACTTGCATCTTGAAACCTTGTTGTGCCTCCAAACATTGATTTTGATGCTCCGAAATGATCTCCAAACATTGATTTTGATGCTCCAAAAATGAGGATTTTGAGGCACAACCTCCAAACTGGGGATTTCGAGGCACAAGCTTTGAAATAAGGTTCTAAGAGCAAGATGTGCTCCAAAATCATATATTGATGCTATTGACTCTAGAATCGAGACTTGCATCTTGAAACCTTGTTGTGCCTCCAAACATTGATTTTGATGCTCCAAAACTGGGTCTTTCAAAGCACAAGCTCGGAAATCTTTGTGCCTCAAAACATTCATTTTTAACGCTATGAGCTTGAGAATCGGGACTTGTGTCTTAACCTTGTTGTGCCTTTAAACATTGATTTTGATATTTTGAAACTAGAGCTTTCGAGCCACACGCTCCAAAATGCGGTTCTAAGAGCACGATGTGCATCAAAATCACGATTTGACACTACAGGATCCGGAATAGGGACTTGCATCTTGAAAGCTTCTTGTGTCTCCAAACACCAATTTTCATGCTTCGAAACTGAAGATTTTGCGGCATAAGCTTCAAAATAAGGTTCTAAGAGCACAATGTGTGTCAAAATCAAATTTTGATGCTACTCGCTCGAGACTCAGGACTTACATCTTGCAACCTTCTTGTGCCTCAAAACACTAGTTTTGATGCTCCAAAACGGCTTTCGAAGCTCAAGCTTCGAAATGATGTTCTAAGAGGACGATGTGTGCTAAAATCAGATTTTGACGCGATTGACTCTAGAATCGAGACTTGCATCTTGAAACCTTCTTGTGCCTCCAACCATTGATTTTGATGATCCAAAACTAGGTTTTTTGAGGCACAAGCTCCGAAATGAGCTTCTAAGAGAATGATGTGGATCAAAATGGAATTTTGACACTATAGGATCCAGTATAGGGACTTGCTTCTTTACACCTTGTTGTGCCTCCAAACACTGATTTTGATGTTCCAAAATCAGGGCTTTCAAGGCACAAGCTCCGAAATGAGGTTCTAAGAGCATGATGTACATAAAAATTGTGTTTTCATGCTACTGACTCTAGAATTGGGACTTGTTTCTTGAAACCTTCTTGTGCCTCCAAACACTAATTTTTATGCTCCAAAAACGAGGCTTTTGAGGCACAACCTTCGAAATCAGGTTCTAAGAACACCATGTTTGTCAAAATCGTGTTTTGACGCTATTAGCTTGAGAATTGGGACTTGTGTCTTGAAACCTTGTTGTGCCTTTAAACATTGATTTTGATGTTTTGAAACAAGAGCTTTCGAGCCACATGCTACAAAACGAGGTTCTAAGAGCACGATGTGGAAAAAAATCACATTTTGACACTACAGGTTCGGAAATAGGGACTTGCGTCTTGAAAGCTTGTTGTGCCTCGAAACACCAATTTTGATGGTTTGAAACTAAAGATTTTGAGGCATAAGCTCCAAAACAAGGTTCTAAGAGAACGATGTGCGTCAAAATCAAATTTTGACGCTACCGGCTCTAAAATCGGGACTTTCATCTTTAAACCTTGTTGTGCCTCCAAACATCGATTTTGATGCTCCAAAACTGGGGCTTTTAAGGCACAATTTCTAAAACAGGGTTCTAACAATGTGCATCAAAATTCAATTTTGATGCTACTGGTTCTAGAATCGGGGCTTGCATCTTGAAACTTTGTTGTGCCAAAAAAACAATGATTTTGAGGCAAAAGCTTTGAAATGCCATTCTAAGAGCACGATGTGCGCCAAAATCAAATTTTGACGCTATTGACTCTAAAATCAGTACTTGCATCTTGAAACCTTGTTGTGCCTCGAAACCTCCGAAATGACGTTCTAAGAACATCATGTTTGTCAAAATCCTGTTTTGAAGCTATCAGCTTGAGAATCGGGACTTGTGTCTTGAAACCCTGTTGTGCCTTTAAACATTGATTTTGATGTTTTGAAATTGGAGCTTTCGAGACACACGCTCCGAAATGAGGTTCTAAGAGCACGATGTGAATCAAAATAACATTTTTACACTATAGGCTCCAGAATAGGGACTTGCGTCTTGAAAACTTGTTCTGCCTCCAAACGCCAATTTTGATGCTTCAAAACTAAAGATTTTGAGGCATAAGCGCCAAAACAAGGTTCTAAGAGCACGATGTCCGTCAAAATGAAATTTTGATGATACTGGCTCCAGAATCAAGACTTGCATCTTGAAACCTTATTGTGCTTACAAACATCAATTTTGATGCTAAAAAACTAGGGCTTTTGAGGCACAATTTCTAAAACAGGGTTCGAAGAGCACAATGTGGATGCTACTGCCTCTAAAATCGGGGCTTGTATTTTGAAACCTTCTTGTGCCTCAAAAAACTGATTTTGATACTTCGAAACCGGGGCTTTTGAGGAACAAGCTTCGAAATGAGGGTCTAAGAGCATGATGTGTACCAAAATCAAATTTTGATGCTATTGACTATAGAATCAGGACTTGCATCTTGAAACCTTGTTGTGCCTCGAAACATTGATTTTGACGCTCCAAAACTGGGTCTTTTGAGGTACAAGCTCTGAAATGAGCTTCTAAGAGAATGATGTGTGTCAAAATGTAATTTCGACACTACAGGCTCCGGAATAGGGACTTGCTTCTTGGAAACTTGTTGTGCCTCCAAACACTAATTTTATGTTCCAAAATCAAAGCTTTCAAAGCACAAGCTCTGAAATGACGTTCTAAGAGCATGATGTACATCAAAATTGCGTTTTGACACTACCGACTCTGGAATTGGGTTTTGTGTCTTGAAACCTTGTCGTGCCTCCAAACACTAATTTTTATGCTCCAAAAAGGAGGCTTTTCAGGCACAACCTCCGAAATGAGGTTCTAAGAACACCATGTTTGTCAAAATCGTGTTTTGACGCTATCAGCTTGAGAATTGGGACTTGTGTCTTGAAACCTTGTTGTGCCTTTAAACATTGATTTTGATGTTTTGAAACTAGATCTTTCAAGCCACACGCTCCAAAACAAGGTTCTAAGAGCATGATGTGCATCAAAATCACGTTTTGACACTACAGGCTCCAGAATAGGGACTTACGTCTTGAAAGCTTGTTATGCCTCCAAACACAAATTTTGATGCTTCAAAACCGATGATTTTGAGGCATAAGCTCCAGAATAAGGGTCTAAGAGCACGATGTGCGTCAAAATCAAATTTTGATGCTACTGGCTCCAAAGTCAGGACTTGCATGTTGAAACCTTGTTGTGCCTCCAAATATCGATTTTGATGCTCCAAAACCAGGGCTTTTGAATCACAATTTCCAGGAAAAAGCTCCAAAATGATCTTCTAAGAGAATAATGTGCGTCAATATAGAATTTTGACGCTACAGGCTCTGTAATAGGGACTTGCTTCTTGAAACCTTGTTGTGCCTCCAAACATTGATTTTGATGTTCCCAAATCAGGGCCTTCAAGATAGCGTCAAAACATGATTTTGACAAACATGGTGTTCTTAGAACCTCATTTCGAAGGTTGTGCCTCAAACTCCTCATTTTTGGAGCATCAAGATCAATTTTTGGAGCTCATTTCGGAGCTTGTGCCTTGAAAGACCCAGTTTTGGAGCATCAAAATCAATGTTTGGAGGCACAACAAGGTTTCAAGATGCAAGTCCTGATTCTAGAGTCAATAGCGTCAAAATCTGGTTTTGGCGCACATCGTGCTCAAATTAGTGTTTTGAGGCACAACAAGGTTTCAAGATGCAAGCCCCAATTCTGGAGCCTTTATTGTCAAAACGTGATTTTGAAGCACATCGTGCTCTTCGAACCTCATTTCGGAGCGTGTGGCTCCAAAGGTCCATTTTCAAAACATCAAAATCAATATTTAAAGGCATAACAAGGTTTCAAGACACAAGTCCCTATTCTCAAGCTGATGGTGTCAAAACACGATTTTGACAAACATGGTGTTCTTAGAACCTCATTTCAGAGGTTGTGTTTCAAAAGCCTCATTTTTGGAGAATAAAAATTAGTGTTTGAAGGCACGACAAGTTTCAAGACAAAAGTCCCAGTTCCAAAGTCGGTAGCGTCAAAACGCAATTTTGATGTATATCGTGCTCTTAGAACCTCATTTCAGAGCTTGTGCCTTGAAAGCCCTGATTTTGGAACATAAAAATTAGTGTTTGGAGGTACAACAAGGTTTCAAGAAACAAGTCCCTATTCCGGAGCCTGTAGCATCAAAATTCCATTTTGATGCACATCATTCTCTTAGAAGCTCATTTCAGAACTTGTGTCTTGACAGACCTAGTTTTGGAGCGTCAAAATCAATGTTTCGAGGCACAACAAGGTTTCAAGATGCAAGCCCTGATTCTAGATCTAGTAACATCAAAATTCAATTTTGATCCACATTGTGCTCGTAGAACCCTATTTTAGAAATTGTGCCTCAAAAGCCCCAGTTTTGGAGCATCAAAATCGATGTTTGGAGGCACAACAAGGTTTCAAGATGCAAGTCCCGATTCTCAAGTTGATAGAATCAAAACACGATTATGGAGCCAGTAGCATCAAAATTTGATTTTGACGAGCAGGATGTGCACCAAAATCAGATTTTGATGCTTTTGACTCAAGAATCAGGACTTGCATCTGGAAACCTTGTTGTGCCTCCAAACATTGATTTTGATGCTCCAAAACTGGGTCTTTTGAGGCAGAAGCTCTGAAATGAGCTTTTAAGAGAATGATGTGAGTGAAAATGAAATTTTGACCCTACAGGCTCCAGAATAGAGACTTGCTTGTTGAAACCTTGTTGTGCTTCCAAACACTGATTTTGATGTTCCAAAATAGGGCTTTCAAGGCACAAGCTCCGAAATGAGGTTCTAAGAGCACGATGTACATCAAAATTGTGTTTTGACGTTACCAACTTTGGAATTGGGACTTGTGTCTTGAAACCTTGTTGTGTCTCCAAACACTAATTTTTATGCTCCAAAAATGATGATTTTGAGGCACAACCTCCGAAATGAGGTTCTAAGAACACTATATTTGTCAAAATCTTGTTTTGACGCTATCAGCTTGAGAATCGAGACTTGTATCTTGAAACCTTGTTGTGCCTTTAAACATTGATTTTGATGTTTTGAAACTGGAGCTTTCGAGCCACACACTGCGAAACGAGGTTCTAAGAGCACGATGCACATCAAAATCACGTTTCGACACTACAGGCTCCAAAATAGGGACTTTCGTCTTGAATGCTTGTTGTGCCTCCAAAGACCAATTTTGATGCTTTGAAACATTGTTGTGCCTGCAAACATCGATTTTGATTCTCCAAAACTGGGGCTTTTGAGGCACAATTTCTAAAATAGGGTTCTAAGAGCACAATATGAATCAAAATTGAATTTTGATGCTACTGGCTCTAGAATTGGGGCTTGCATCTTGAAACGTTGTTGTGCCAAACAACAATAATTTTGATGCTCCGAAACCGGGGCTTTCGAGGCACAAGCTTTGAAATGAGGTTCTAAGAGCATGATGTACGCCAAAATCAGATTTTGCTGCTATTGACTCTAGAATCAGGACTTCAATCTTGAAACCTTGTTGTGCCTACAAACATTGATTTTGATGCTACCTGCTCTAGAATCGGGGCTTGCATCTTGAAACCTTGTTGTTCTGATTCTAAAGTCAATAGCGTTAAAATCTGATTTTGGTGCACATCGTGCTCTTCGATCCTCATTTCGAAGCTTGTGCCTCGAAAGCCCCGGTTTCAGAGCATCAAAATCAATGTTTTTTGGCACAACAAGGTTTCATGATGCAAGCCTCGATTCTAGAGCCAGTAGAATCAAAATTCAATTTTGATTTACATTGTTCTCTTAGAACCCTGTTTTAGAAATTGTGCCTCAAAAGCCCCAGTTTTGGAGCATCAAAATCAATGTTTGGAGGCACAATAAGGTTTCAAGATGCAAGTCCTGATTCTAGAGCCGGTAGTATCAAAATTTGATTTTTAGGCACATCATGCTCTTAGAACCTTGTTTTGGAGCTTATGCCTTAAAATATTTGGTTTCAAGATAGAAGTCTTGATTCTCAAGCTGATAGCGTCAAAACATGATTTTGACAAACATCGTGTTCTTAGAACCTCATTTCGGAAGTTGTGCCTCAAAAGCCTCGTTTTTGGAGCATAAAAATTAGTGTTTGGAGGCACAACAAGGTTTCAAGATGCAAGTCTTGATTCTAGCACCGGTAGCGTCAAAATTTGATTTTGACACACATCGTGCTCTTAGAATCTTGTTTTAGAGGTTATGCCTCAAAATCTCTGGTTTCGACGTATCGAAATTGGTGTTTGGAGGCAGAACAAGTTTTCAAGACACAAGTCCCTATTTCAGAGCCTGTAGTGTCAAAATGTTATTTTGAGGCTCTTAAAACCTCATTTGGGAGGGTGTGGCTCGAAGGCTCCAGTTTCAAAACATCAAAATTAATGTTTAAAGGCACAACAAGGTTTCAAGACACAAGTCCCGACTCTCAAGCTCATAGCATCTAAACACGATTTTGACAAACATGGTGTTCTTAAAACCTGATTTCAAAGGTTGTGCCTCAAAATCCTCATTTTTGGAGCATAAAAATTAGTGTTTGGAGGCAAAATAAGGTTTCAAGGAACAAGTCCCAATTCTAGAGTCGGCAGCATCAAAACGTAATTTTGATGTACATCGTGCTGTTAGAACCTATTGATTTTGACGCACATCGTGTTCTTAGAATGTTTTGGAGCTTATGCATCAAAATCTTTGGTTTCGAAGCATCAAAATTGGTGTTTGGAGGCACAACAATATTTCAAGATGCATGTCCCTATTACGGAGCCTGTAGCGTCAAAATGCAATTTTGATGTACATCGTGCTCTTAGAACCTCATTTCGGAGCTTGTGCCTTGAAAGCACTGATTTTGGATAATCAATATCAGTGTTTGGAGGCATAACAGGTTTAAAGAAGCAAGTCCCTATTCCAGAGCTTGTAGCGTTAAAATTCCATTTTGACGCACATCATCAGTGTTTTGAGGCACAACAAAGTTTCAAGATGCAAGTCCCAATTCTAGAGTCAAGAGCGTCAAAATCTGATTTTGATGCACATCGTGCTCTTAGAACCTCATTTCGAAGCTTGTGCCTCGAAAGCCCCAGTTTTGGTGCATCAAAATCAGTGTTTTGAGGCAAAACAAGGTTTCAAGATCCAAGCACCGATTCTAGAGCTAGTAGCATCTAAATTAACATTTTGATGCACATTGTGCTCTTAGATCCCTGTATAATAAATTGTGTCTCAAAAGCCCCAATTTTAGAGCATTAAAATGGATGTTTGGAGGGACAATAAGGTTTGAAGATGCAAGTCCTGATTCTGGAGCCGGTAGCGTCAAAATTTGATTTTGACGCACATCGTGTTCTTAGAACCTTGTTTTGGAGCTTATGCCTCAAAATCTTCAGTTTCGAATCATCAAAATTGGTGTGTGGAGGTACAACAAGCTTTCAAGACGCAAGTCCCTATTCCAGAGACTGTAGTGTCAAAACGTGATTTTGTTGCACATCGTGCTCTTAGAACATCGTTTGAGAGCGTGTGGCTCCAAAGCCCGCGTTTAAAAAACATCAAAATCAATGTTTAAAGGAACAACAAGGTTTCAAGACACAAGTCCCAATTCTCAAGCCGATAGCGTCAAAACACGATTTTGACAAACATGGTGTTCTTAGAACCTCATTTCAGAGGTTGTGCCTCAAAAGCCTCATTTTTGGAGCATAAAAATTAGTGTTTGGAGGCACAACAAGGTTTCAATACACAAGTCCCAATTCCAAAGTCGGTAGCGTCAAAACGCAATTTTTATAAACATCGTGCTCTTAGAACCTCATTTCGGAGCTTTTGCCTTAAAAGCCCTAATTTTGGAACATCAAAATCAATGTTTTGAGGCATAACAATTTTTCAAGAAGCAAGTCCCTATTCTGGAGCCTGTAGCGTCAAAATTCCATTTTGACGCACTTCATTCTCTTAAAAGCTCATTTCGGAGCTTGTGCCTCGAAAGACGCAGTTTTGGAGCATCAAAATTAATGTTTGGAGGCACAACCACATTTCAAGATTCAAGTCTCGATTCTAGTGTCAATAGCATCAAAATCTGATTTTGGCGCACATTGTGCTCTTGGAACCTCATTTCGAAGCTTGTGCCTCGAAAGCACCGGTTTTAGAGCATCAAAATTCATGTTTCGAGGCACAACAAGGTTTCAAGATGCAAGCCCCAATTCTAGAGCATCAAAATCGATGTTTGGAAGCACAACAAGGTTTCAAGATGCAAGTCCTGATTCTGGAGCCGATAGCATCAAAATTTGATTTTGATGCACATCTTGCTCTTAGAACCTTGTTTTGGAGCTTATGCCTCAAAATCTTCGGTTTCGAAGCATCAAAATTGGTTTTTGGAGGCACAACAAGCTTACAAGACGCAAGTCCCTATTCCAGATCCTGTAGTATCAAAACATGATTTTGATGCACATCGTGTTCTTAGAACCTCGTTTCGGAGCGTGTGGCTCGAAAGCTCCAGTTTCAAAACATCAAAATCAATGTTTAAAGGCACAACAAAGTTTCAAGACACAAGTCCCGATTCTCTGGCGGATAGCGTCAAAACACAATTTTGACAAACATGGTGTTCTTATAACGTCATTTCGGAGGTTGTGCCTCAAAAGCCTCATTTCTGGAGCATAAAAATTGGTGTTTGGAGGCAGAACAAGGTTTCAAGACAAAAGTCGTAATTCAAGAGTCAAGAGCGTCAAAACGCAAATTTGATGTACATCGTGCTCTTAGATCCTCATTTCTGAGATTGTGGCTTGAAAGCCTTGATGTACATCGTGCTCTTAGAACCTCATTTCTGAGCTTGTGGTTTCAAAACATCAAAATTGGTGCTTGGAGGCTTTCAAGACACAAGTCCCAATTCCAGAGCTGATAGTGTCAAAATACGATTTTGAAGCACATTGTTCTCTTAGAACTTTATTTCAGAGCTTGTCCCCAGAAATCCCAGGTTTGAGAGCATCAAAATTGGTTTTTGGAGGCACAAGGTTGCGAGATGCAAGTCGTGATTTTGGAGCTTGTAGCGTCAAAATGTCATTTTGACGCACATGGTGCTCTTAGAGCCTTGTTTGCGGAGCTTATGCCTCAAAAGCCCCGATTTTGAAAATCAAAATCAGTGTTTGGAGGCACAACAAGGTTTCAAGAAGCAAGTCCCTTTTCCGGAGCCTGTAGTGTCAAAATTCCATTTTGATGCACATCATTCTCTTAGAAGTTCATTTTGGAGCCTATGCCTCGAAAGACCCAGTTTTGGAGCATCAAAATCAATGTTTGTAAGCACAACAAGATTTCAAGATGCAAGTCCGGATTCTAGAGCCAGTAGCATCAAAATTCAATTTTGATGCACATTGTGCTCTTAGAACACTGTTTTAGAAATTGTGCCTCAAAAGCCACAGTTTTGGAGCATCAAAATTGATGTTTGAAGGCTAAACAAGGTTTCAAGATGCAAGTCCTGATTCTGGAGCCAGCAACTTCAAAATCAAATTTTGACGCACATTGTGCTCTTAGAACCTTGTTTTGGACCTTATGCATCAATATCTTTGGTTTCAAAGCATCAAAATTGGTGTTTAGAGGCACAACAAGCTTTCAAGATGCAAGTCCCTATTAAGGAGCCTGTAGTGTCAAAATAAGATTTTGATGCACATCGTGCTCTTAGAACCTTGTTTCGGAGTGTGTGGCTCGAAAGCTCCAGTTTCAAAACATCAAAACCAATGTTTAAAGGAACAAAAAGGTTTCTAGACACAAGTCTCGATTCTCAAGATGATAGCATCAAAACACGATTTTGACAAACATGGTGTTCTTACAACCTCATTTAGGAGGTTGTGCCTCAAATGCCTCATTTTTGGAGCATAAAAATTACTTTTTGGAGGCACAACAAGGTTTCAAGACACAAGTAATAATTCTAGAGTTGGTAGCGTCAAAACGCACTTTTTGATGTACATTGTGCTCTTAGAACCTCATTTCGGTGCTTGTGCCTTGAAAGCCCTGATTTAGGAACATGAAAATCAATGTTTGGAGGCACAACAAGATTTCAAGATGCAAGTCCCGATTCCGATACTGATAGCATCAAAATTCAATTTTGATGCACATCGTTCTCTTAGAACCTTGTTTCGAAGCTTGCACCTCGAACGTCGCAGTTTCAGAACTTCAAAATTGGTGTTTGGAGGCACAACAAGGTTTCAAGACGCAAGTCCCAATTCCAGAGCCGGTAGTGTCAAAATAAGATTTTGAAGCACACTGTGCTCTTAGAACCTTATTTCGGAGCTTGTCCCTCGAAAGCCTCGATTTGAGAGCATCAAAATTGGTGTTTGGAGGCACAAGGTGTTCGAAAGCCCCAATTTTGAAACATCAAAATCAGTGTTTGGAGGCACAACAAGGTTTCAAGAAGCAAGTCCCTTTTTCGGAGCCTATAGTGTCAAAATTCCATTTTGACGCACATCATTATCTTAGAAGCTCATTTCGGAGCTTGTGCCTCGAAAGACCCACTTTGGATCATCAAAATCAATGTTCGGAGGCATAACAAGGTTTAAAGATGTAAGTCCCGATTCTAGAGTCAATAGCACCAAAATCTGATTTTGGCTCACATCGTGCTCTTAGAAGCTCATTTTGAAGCTTGTGCCCCGAAAGTGCCAGTTTCAGAGCATCAAAATTATTGTTTTTTGGCACAACAGGGTTTCAAGATGCAAGCCTCGATTCAAAAGCCAGTAGCATCGAAATTCAATTTTGATGCACATTGTGCTTTTAGAACCCTATTTTAGAAATTGTGCCTCAAAAGCCCCAGTTTTGGAGCATCAAAATTGATGTTTGGAAGCACAACAAGGTTTCAAGATGCAAGTCTTGATTCAGGAGCCGGTAGCGTCAAAATTTGATTTTGACGCACATCATGCTCTTAGAACCTTGTTTTGGAGCTTATGCCTCAAAATCTTCAGTTTCGAAGCGTCAAAATTGGTGTTTGGAGGCACAACAAGCTTTCGAGATGCAAGTCCCTATTGCGGAGCCTGTAGTGTCAAAACGTGATTTTGATGCAAATCGTGCTCTCAAAACCTCGTTTTGGAGCATGTGGCTCGAAAACACAAGTTTCAAAACATCAAAATCAATGTTTAAAGGCAGAACAAGGTTTCAAGACACAAGTCCCAATTCTCAGGCTAATAGCATCAAAACACGATTTTGACAAACATTGTGTTGTTAGAACCTCATTTCGGAGCTTGTGCCTTAAAAGCCCTGATTTGGGAACATCAAAATCAGTGTTTGGAGGCACAACAAGGTTTCGAGAAGCAAGTCCCTATTCCAGAGCCTGTAGCGTCAAAATTCCATTTTGACGCACATCAATCTCTTAGAAGCGCATTTCAGAGCTTATGCCTCAAAAGACCAAGGTTTGGAGCCTCAAAATTAATGTTTGGAGGCACAAGAAGGTTTCAAGATGTAAGTCCCGATTCTAGAGTTAATAGCGTCAAAATCTAATTTTGGCGTACATCGTGCTCTTAAAACCTCATTTCAAAGCTTGTTCCTCGAAAGTGCCAGTTCCGGACCATCAAAATCGGTGTTTTGAGGCACAATAAGGTTTCAAGATGCAAGCCCTGATTCTAGAGCCAGTAGCATCAAAATTCAATTTTGATGAACATTGTTGTCTTAGAACCCTATTTTAGAAATTGTGCCTCAAAAGCCCTAGTTTGGAGCATCAAAATCGATGTTTGGAGGCACAACAAGTTCTCAAGATGCAAGTCGGGATTCTGGAGCGGGTAGCATCAAAACTTGTTTTGGAGCTTATGCCTCAAAATCATTTGTTTCGAAGCATCAAAATTGGTGTTTGGAGGCACAACAAGCTTTCAAGACACATGTCGCTATTCCAGAGCCTGTAGTGTCAAAACGTGATTTTGATGCACATTGTGATCTTAGAACCTTGTTTTAGAGCGTGTGCCTCGAAAGCTCGAGTTTCAAAACATCAAAATAAATGTTTAAAGACACAACAAAGTCTCTAGACACAAGTCCTGATTCTCAAGCTGATAGCGTCAAATCACGATTTTGACAAACATGGTGTTCTTAGAACCTCATTTCAGAGGTTGTGCCTCAAAAGCCTCATTTTTTATGTACATCGTGCTCTTAGAACATCATTCCAGATCCTATAGCGTCAAAATTCCATTTAGACGCACCCACATCATTCTCTTAGAAGTTCATTTCGGAGCTTGTGCCTCGAAAGAACCAGTTTTGGAGCATCAAAATCAATGTTTGGAGGCACAACAAGGTTTCAAGATGCAAGTCCTGATTCTAGAGTCAATAGAGTCAAAATCTGATTTTGGGGCACATCTTGCTCTTAGAACCTTATTTCAAAGCTTGCGCCTTGAAATCCTCGGTTCGGAGCATCAAAATCAATGTTTTGAGGCACAACAAGATGCAATCCCTATTCCAGAGCCTGTAGTGAGAAAACATGATTTTGATGCACATCATGCTCACCTCGTTTCGGAGCGTGTGGTTTAAAATGTCCAGTTTCAAAACATCAAAATCAATGTTTAAAGGCACAACAAGATTTCAAGACACAAGTCTCGATTCTCAAGCTGATAGCGTCAAAACACGATTTTGACAAACATGGTGTTCTTAGAACCTCATTTCGGAGGTTGTGCCTCAAACTCCTCATTTTTGGAGCATCAAAATCAATGTTTGGAGCTCATTTCGGAGCTTGTGCCTTGAAAGACCCAGTTTTGGAGCATCAAAATCAATGTTTGGAGGCACAACAAGGTTTCAAGATGCAAGTCCTGATTCTAGAGTCAATAGCGTCAAAATCTGGTTTTGGCGCACATTGTGCTCAAATTAGTGTTTTGAGGCACAACAAGGTTTCAAGATGCAAGCCTCGATTCTGGAGCCTTTATTGTCAAAACGTGATTTTGAAGCACATCGTGCTCTTCGAACCTCATTTCGGAGTCTGTGGCTCCAAAGGTCCATTTTCAAAACATCAAAATCAATATTTAAAGGCATAACAAGGTTTCAAGACACAAGTCCCTATTCTCAAGCTGATGGTGTCAAAACACGATTTTGACAAACATGGTGTTCTTAGAACCTCATTTCGGAGGTTGTGTTTCAAAAGCCTCATTTTTGGAGAATAAAAATTAGTGTTTGGAGGCACGACAAGGTTTCAAGACAAAAGTCCCAGTTCCAAAGTCGGTAGCGTCAAAACGCAATTTTGATGTATATCGTGCTCTTAGAACCTCATTTCAGAGCTTGTGCCTTGAAAGCCCTGATTTTGGAACATAAAAATTAGTGTTTGGAGGTACAACAAGGTTTCAAGAAACAAGTCCCTATTCCGGAGCCTGTAGCGTCAAAATTCCATTTTGATGCACATCATTCTCTTAGAAGCTCATTTCAGAACTTGTGTCTTGAAAGACCTAGTTTTGGAGCGTCAAAATCAATGTTTCGAGGCACAACAAGGTTTCAAGATGCAAGCCCCGATTCTAGATCTAGTAACATCAAAATTCAATTTTGATCCACATTGTGCTCGTAGAACCCTGTTTTAGAAATTGTGCCTCAAAAGCCCCAGTTTTGGAGCATCAAAATCGATGTTTGGAGGCACAACAAGGTTTCAAGATGCAAGTCCCGATTCTCAAGTTGATAGAATCAAAACACGATTAATGAGCCAGTAGCATCAAAATTTGATTTTGACGAGCAGGATGTGTGCCAAAATCAGATTTTGACGCTTTTGACTCAAGAATCAGGACTTGCATCTGGAAACCCTATTCCAAAACTGGGTCTTTCGAGGCAGAAGATCTGAAATGAGCTTTTAAGAGAATGATGTGAGTGAAAATGAAATTTTGACCCTACAGGCTCCAGAATAGAAACTTGCTTGTTGAAACCTTGTTGTGCTTCCAAACACTGATTTTGATGTTCCAAAATAGGGCTTTCAAGGCACAAGCTCCGAAATGAGGTTCTAAGAGCACGATGTACATCAAAATTGTGTTTTGACGTTACCAACTTTGGAATTGGGACTTGTGTCTTGAAACCTTGTTGTGTCTCCAAACACTAATTTTTATGCTCCAAAAATGATGATTTTGAGGCACAACCTCCGAAATGAGGTTCTAAGAACACTATATTTGTCAAAATCTTGTTTTGACGCTATCAGCTTGAGAATCGAGACTTGTATCTTGAAACCTTGTTGTGCCTTTAAACATTGATTTTGATGTTTTGAAACTGGAGCTTTCGAGCCACACACTGCGAAACGAGGTTCTAAGAGCACGATGCACATCAAAATCACGTTTCGACACTACAGGCTCCAAAATAGGGACTTTCGTCTTGAATGCTTGTTGTGCCTCCAAAGACCAATTTTGATGCTTTGAAACATTGTTGTGCCTGCAAACATCGATTTTGATTCTCCAAAACTGGGGCTTTTGAGGCACAATTTCTAAAATAGGGTTCTAAGAGCACAATATGAATCAAAATTGAATTTTGATGCTACTGGCTCTAGAATTGGGGCTTGCATCTTGAAACGTTGTTGTGCCAAACAACAATAATTTTGATGCTCCGAAACCGGGGCTTTCGAGGCACAAGCTTTGAAATGAGGTTCTAAGAGCATGATGTACACCAAAATCAGATTTTGCCGCTATTGACTCTAGAATCAGGACTTCAATCTTGAAACCTTGTTGTGCCTACAAACATTGATTTTGATGCTACCTGCTCTAGAATCGGGGCTTCCATCTTGAAACCTTGTTGTTCCTCCAAACATTGGTTTTGATGCTAAAAAACTGGGTCTTTCGAGGCACAAGCTCCGAAATGAGCTTCTAAGAGAATGATGTGTGTCAAAATGGAATTTTGATGCTACAGGCTCTAGAATAGGGACTTGATAATTTAAACCTTGTTGTGCCTCCAAACACTGATTTTCATGTTCCAAAATCAGGGCTTTCAAGGCACAAGCTCTGAAATGAGGTTCTAAGAGCACGATGTACATCAAAATTGCGATTTGACGCTATCGACTCTAGAATTGGGACTTGTGTCTTGAAACATTGTTGTGCCTCCAAAGACTAATTTTTATGCTCAAAAGCCTCATGTTTGGAGCTTGTGCCTTGAAAACCCTAATTTTGGAACATCAAAATCATTGTTTGGAGGCACAATAAGGTTTCAAGATGCATGTCGCGATTCTCGTGTTGGTAGCATCAAAATTTGATTTTGATGCACATCGTTCTTTTAGAACCTTGTTTCAAAGCTTGCACCTCAAACACCCCGGTTTTAGAACATCAAAATTGGTGTTTGGAGGCACAACAAGGTTTCAAGTTGCAAGTCCCAATTCTAGAGCCAGTAGTGTCAAAATGCGATTTTGAAGGAAATTGTGCTCTTAGAACCTTATTTAGGAGCTTGTCCCTTGAAAGCCCCGGTTAGGGAGCATCAAAATTGGTGTTTGGAGGCACAAGGTTGAAAGAAGCAAGTCGCGATTTCGGAGGCGGCAGCGTAAAAACGTGATTTTGACGTACATGGTATTCTTAGAGCATCGTTTGCGGAGCTTGTGCATTGAAAGCCCCAATTTTTAAACATCGAAATCAGTGTTTGGAGGCACAACAAGGTTTCAAGATGCAAGTCTCGATTCTAGAGTCAATAGCGTTAAAATCTGATTTTGGTGCACATCGTGCTCTTCGATCCTCATTTCGAAGCTTGTGCCTCGAAAGCCCCGGTTTCAGAGCATCAAAATCAATGTTTTTTGGCACAACAAGGTTTCATGATGCAAGCCTCGATTCTAGAGCCAGTAGAATCAAAATTCAATTTTGATTTACATTGTTCTCTTAGAACCCTGTTTTAGAAATTGTGCCTCAAAAGCCCCAGTTTTGGAGCATCAAAATCAATGTTTGGAGGCACAATAAGGTTTCAAGATGCAAGTCCTGATTCTAGAGCCGGTAGCATCAAAATTTGATTTTTAGGCACATCATGCTCTTAGAACCTTGTTTTGGAGCTTATGCCTTAAAATATTTGGTTTCAAGATAGAAGTCTCGATTCTCAAGCTGATAGCGTCAAAACATGATTTTGACAAACATCATGTTCTTAGAACCTCATTTCGGAAGTTGTGCCTCAAAAGCCTCGTTTTTGGAGCATAAAAATTAGTGTTTGGAGGCACAACAAGGTTTCAAGACACAAGTCCCAATTCCAGAGTCGGTAGCATCAAAATACAATTTTGATATACATTGTGTTGTTTGAACCTCATTTCGGAGCTTGTGCCTTGAAAGCCCTGATTTTGGGAAATAAAAATCACTGTTTCGAGGCACAAAAAAGTTTCAAGAGGCAAGTCCCTATTTCGGAGCGTCAAAATTCCATTTTGACGCACATCATTCTCTTAGAAGCTCATTTTGGAACTTGTGTCTTGAAAGACCTAGTTTTGGAGCGTCAAAATCAATGTTTCGAGGCACAACAAGGTATGAAGATGCAAGCCCCGATTCTAGAGCCAGTAGTATCCAAATTAAATTTTGATGCACATTGTGCTCTTAGAACCCTATTATAGAAATTGTGCATCAAAAGCCCAGTTTTGGAGCATCAAAATCGATATTTGGAGGAACAAGGTTTCAAGATGCAAGTCTTGATTCTGGCGCCGGTAGCGTCAAAATTTGATTTTGACACACATCGTGCTCTTAGAACCTTGTTTTAGAGGTTATGCCTCAAAATCTCTGGTTTCGACGTATCGAAATTGGTGTTTGGAGGCAGAACAAGTTTTCAAGACACAAGTCCCTATTTCAGAGCCTATAGTGTCAAAATGTTATTTTGAGGCTCTTAAAACCTCATTTGGGAGGGTGTGGCTCGAAGGCTCTAGTTTCAAAACATCAAAATTAATGTTTAAAGGCACAACAAGGTTTCAAGACACAAGTCCCGATTCTCAAGCTCATAGCATCTAAACACGATTCTGACAAACATGGTGTTCTTAAAACCTGATTTCAAAGGTTGTGCCTCAAAATTCTCATTTTTTGGAGCATAAAAATTAGTGTTTGGAGGCAAAATAAGGTTTCAAGGAACAAGTCCCAATTCCAGAGTCGGCAGCGTCAAAACGTAATTTTGATGTACATCGTGCTCTTAGAACCTATTGATTTTGATGCACATCGTGTTCTTAGAATGTTTTGGAGCTTATGCATAAAAATCTTCGGTTTCAAAGCATCAAAATTGGTGTTTGGAGGCACAACAATATTTCAAGATGCATGTCCCGATTCTAGAGTCAATAGCGTTAAAATCTGATTTTGGTGCACATCGTGCTCTTCGAACCTCATTTCGAAGCTTGTGCCTCGAAAGCCCCAGTTTCAGAGCAACAAAATCAATGTTTTTTGGCACAACAAGGTTCCAAGATGCAAGCCCTGATTCTAGAGCCAGTAGAATCAAAATTCAATTTTGATTTACATTGTTCTCTTAGAACCCTCTTTCAGAAATTGTGCCTCAAAAGCCCCAGTTTTGGAGCATCAAAATTTGATTTTTACGCACGTCGTGCTCTTAGAACCTTGTTTTGGAGCTTATGCCTCAGAATATTTGATTTCGAAGCATGAAAATTGTTGTTTGGAGGCACAACAAGCTTTCAATAGGCAAGTCCCTGTTCTGGAGCCTGTAGTGTCAAAAAGTGATTTTGATGCACATAATGCTCTTAGAACCTCGTTTCGGAGCGTGTGGCTCCAAAGCTCCATTTTCAAAACATCAAAATCAATGTTTAAAGGCACAACAAGGTTTCAAGATAGAAGTCTTGATTCTCAAGCTGATAGTGTCAAAACACGATTTTGACAAACATGATGTTCTTAGAACCTCATTTCGAAGGTTGTGCCTCAAAAGCCTCATTTTTGGAGCATAAAAATTTGTGTTTGGAGGCACAACAAGGTTTCAAGACACAAGTCCCAATTCCAGAGTCAGTAGCATCAAAATTCAATTTTGATGTACATCGTGCTCTTTGAACATCATTTCGGAGCTTGTGCCTTGAAAGCCCTGTTTTAGAGGTTATGCCTCAAAATCTCTGGTTTCGATGCTTCGAAATTGGTGTTTGGAGGCAGAACAAGCTTTCAAGACACAAGTCCCTATTTCAGAGCCTGTAGTGTCAAAACGTTATTTTGAGGCACATTATGCTCTTAAAACCTCATTTCGGAGCGTGTGGCTTGAAAGCTCCAGTTTCAAAACATCAAAATCAATGTTTAAAGGCACAACAAGGTTTCAAGACACAAGTCCTGATTCTGGAGCCGATAGCGTCAAAATTTGATTTTGACGCACATCGTGTTCTTAGAACCTTGTTTTGGAGCTTATGCCTCAAAATCTTCAGTTTCGAAGCCTCAAAATTGGTGTTTGGAGGTACAACAAGCTTTCAAGACGCAAGTCCCTATTCCAGAGCCTGTAGTGTCAAAACATGATTTTGATGCACATCGTGCTCTTAGAACATCGTTTGAGAGCGTGTGGCTCGAAAACTCCCATTTCAAAAACATCAAAATCAATGTTAAAAGGCACAACAAGGTTTCAAGACACAAGTACCGATTCTCAAGTTGATAGCGTCAAAACACAATTTTGACAAACATGGTGTTCTTAGAACCTCATTTCAGAGGTTGTACTTCAAAAGCCTCATTTTTGGAGCATAAAAATTAGTGCCTTGAAAGCCCTAATTTTGGAACATCAAAATCAACTTTTCAAGAAGCAAGTCCCTATTCTGGAGCCTGTAGCATCAAAATTCCATTTTAACGTACATCATTCACTTAGAAGATCATTTCGGAGCTTGTGCCTCGAAAGACGTAGTTTTGGAGCATCAAAATTAATGTTTGGAGGCACAACCAAGTTTCAATATTCTAGTGTCAATAGCATCAAAATCTGATTTTAGCACACATCGTGCTCTTGGAACCTCATTTCAAAGCTTGTGCCTCGAAAGCCCCAGTTTCAGAGCATCAAAATTAGTGTTTTGAGGCACAACAAGGTTTCAAGATGCAAGCCCCGATTCTAGAGCCAGTAGCATCAAAATTCAATTTTGATGCACATTGTGCTCTTAAAACCCTGTTTTAGAAATTGCCAAAATTTCATTTTGATGCACATCGTGCTCTTAGAACCTTGTTTTGGAGCTTATGCCTCAAAATCTTCAGTTGCGAAGCATCAAAATTGGTTTTTGGAGGCACAACAAACTTACAAGAAGCAAGTCCCAATTCCAGAGCCTGTAGTATCAAAACATGATTTTGATGCACATCGTGCTCTTAGAACCTCGTTTCGGAGCATTTGGCTCGAAAGCTCCTGTTTCAAAACATGAAAATGAATGTTTAAAGGAACAACAAGGTTTCAAGACACAAGTCCTGATTCTCAAGCTGATAGCGTCAAAACACGATTTTGACAAACATGGTGTTCTTAGAATCTCATTTCGGAGGTTGTGCCTCAAAATCCTCGTTTTTGGAGCATAAAAATTAGTGTTTAGAGGCAACACAAGGTTTCAAGACACAAGTCCCAATTCCAAACTCGGCAGCGTCAAAATGCAATTTTAATGTACATCGTGCTCTTAGAACCTCATTTTGGAACTTGTGCGTTTAAAGCCCTGATTTTTTAACATCAAAATCAGTGTTTGGAGGCACAAAAAGGTTTAAAGAAGCAAGTCCCTATTCCGAAGGCTGTAGCGTCAAAATTCCATTTTGACACACATCATTCTCTTAGAAGCTCATTTTGAAGCTTGTAACTCAAAAGACCCAGTTTTGGAGTGTCAAAATCAACATTTGGAGGCACAAATAGGTTTCAAGATGCAATTCCTAATTCTAGAGCCGGTAGCGACAAAATTTGATTTTGACGCACGTCGTGCTCTTAGAACCTTGTTTTAGAGCTTATGCCTCAAAATCTCTGGTTTCCAAGCATCAAAATTGGTGTTTGGAGGCACAACAAGCTTTCAAGATGCAAGTCCCTATTCCGGAGCCTGTAGTGTCAAAACTTGATTTTGATGCACATCATGCTCTTAGAACCTCATTTCAGAGCATGTGGCTTGAAAACTCGAGTTTCAAAACATCAAAATCAATGTTTAAAGGCACAACAAGGTTTCAAGAAAAAAGTCCCAATTCTCAAGCTGATAGCGTCAAAGCACGATTTTGACAAACATGGTGTTCTTAGAACCTCATTTTGGAGGTTGTGCCTCAAAAGCCTCATTTTTGGAGCATAAAAACTAGTGTTTGGAGGCACAACAAGGTTTCAGGACACAAGTCCCAATTCCAGAGTCGGTAGCGTGTAAATGCAATTTCGATTTACATTGTCCTCTTAGAACCTGATTTCGGAGCTTGTGCCTTGAAAGCTTTGATTTTGGAACATCAAAATCAATGTTTTGAGGCACAACTAGGTTTCAAGAAGCAAATCCCTATTTTGGAGCCTGTAGCATCAAAATTCCATTTTGACGCACATCATTGTCTTAGAAGCTCATTTCGGAGCCTGTGCCTCGAAAGACCCAGTTTTCAAGCATCAAAATCAATGTTTGGAGGCAGAACAAGGTTTCAAGATGCAGGTCACGATTTTAGAGTCAAGAGTGTCAAAATCTGATTTTGGCGCACATCGTGCTTTTAAAATCTCATTTCAAAACTTGTGCCTCGAAAGCTCTGGTTTTGGAGCATCAAAATCATTGTTTTGAGGCACAACAAGGTTTCAAGATGCAAGACCCGATTTTAGAGCCAGTAGCATCAAAATTCAATTTTGATGCACATTGTGCTCTTAGAACCCTGTTTTAGAAATTGTGCTTCAAAGCCCCAGTTTTGGAGCATCAAAATCGATATTTGGAGGCACAACAAGCTTTCAAGACGCAAGTCCCTATTCCGGAGCCTGTAGTGTCAAAATGTGATTTTGCTGCACATCTTGCTCTTAGAACCTCGTTTCGGAGCATGTGACTCGAAAGCTCCAGTTTCAAAACATGAAAATCAATGTTTGGAGGCACAACAAGAATTCAAGATGCAAGTCCCGATTCCCATACTGCTAGCATCAAAATTCAATTTTGATGCACATCTTTCTCTTAGAACATTGTTTCGAAGCTTGCACCTCGAACACCCCGGTTTCAGAACTTCAAAATTGGCGTTTGGAGGCACAACAAGGTGTCAAGATGCAAGTCCCGATTCGAGAGCCAGTAGTGTCAAAATAAGATTTTGAAGCACACTGTGCTCTTAGAACCTTATTTCGGAGCTTGTCCCTTGAAAGCCTTGATTTGAGAGCATCAAAATTAATGTTCGGAGGCACAAGGTGTTCGAAATCCCCAATTTTGAAACATTGAAATAGGGGTTTGGAGGCACAACAAGGTTTCAGAAGCAAGTCCCTTTTCCAGAGCTTGTAGTGTCAAAATTCCATTTTGACGCACATCATTATCTTAGAATCTAATTTCAGAGCCTGTGCCTCGAAAGACCTAGTTTTGGATCATCAAAATCAATGTTTGGAGGCACAACAAGGTTTCAAGGTGCAAGTCCCGATTCTAGAGTCAATAGCGTCAAAATCTGATTTTGGCTCACATCGTGCTCTTAGAACCTCATTTCGAAGCTTGTGCCCCTAAAGCGCCAGTTTCAGAGCATCAAAATCAGTGTTTTTTGGCACAAGAAGGTTTTAAGATGCAAGCCCCGATTCTAGAGCCAGTAGCATCAAAATTCAATTTTGATGCACATTGTGCTTTTAGAACCCTATTCTAGAAATTGTGCCTCAAAAGCCCCAGTTTTGGAACATCAAAATCGATGTTTGGAGGCACAACAAGGTTTCAAGATGCAAGTCCTGATTCTAGAGCCAGTAGCATCAAAATTTGATTTTGATGCACATCGTGCCCTTAGAACCTTATTTTGGAGCTTATGCCTCAAACTATTTGGTTTCGAAGCATCAAAATAGGTGTTTGGAGGCACAACAAGCTTTCAAGACACAAGTCCCTATTCCGGAGCCTGTAGTGTCAAAACATGATTTTGATGCACATCGTGTTGTTAGAACCCCGTTTCGAAACGTGTGGCTCGAAAGCTCCAGTTTCAAAACATCAAAATCAATGTTTAAAGGCACAACAAGGTTTCTAGACACAAATCTCGATTCTCAAGCTGATTGCGTCAAAAGACGATTTTGACAAACATGGTGTTCTTAGATCCTCATTTCGGAGGTTGTGCCTCAAATGCCTCATTTTTGGAGCATAAAAAATAGTGTTTGGAGGCACAACAAGGTTTCAAGACACAAGTCCCAATTCCAGAGTTGGTAGAGTCAAAACACAATTTTGATGTACATCGTGCTCTTAGCTCATTTCGGATCTTGTGCCTTGAAAGCCCTAATTTTGGAAGCACAACAAGGGTTCAACAAGAAAGTCTCGATTCTAGAGTCAATAGTGTCAAAATCATTTTTTGGCATATATCGTGCTCTTAGAACCTTATTTCGAAGCTTGTGCCTCGAAAACGCTGGTTTCGGAGCATCAAAATCAGTTTTTTGAGGCACATCAATGTTTCAAGATGCAAGCCCCGATTCTTGTGCCACTAGTATCAAATTTTAATTTTGATGCACATTGTGCTCTTAGAACCCTGATTTAGAAATTGTGCCTCAAAAGCCCCAGTTTTGGAGCATCAAAATTGATGTTTGGAAGCACAACAAGATTTCAAGATGCAAGTCTTGATTCAAGAGCCGACAATGTCAAAATTTGATTTTGACGCACATCATGCTCTTAGAACCTTGTTTTGGAGCTTATGCCTCAAAATCTTCGGTTTTGAACTATCAAAATTGGTGTTTGGAGGCACAACAAGCTTTCCAGACGCAAGTCGCTATTCCGGAGCCTGTAGTGTGAAAACATGATTTTGATGCAAATCATGCTCTTAGAACCTCATTTCGGAGCGTGTGGCTCGAAAACTCAAGTTTCAAAACATCAAAATCAATGTTTAAAGGCACAACAAGGTTTCATGACATAAGTCTCGATTCTCAAGCTGATGGCGTCAAACACGATTTTGATAAACATTGTGTTCTTAGAACCTCCTTTCGGAGGTTGTGCCTCAAAAGCCTCATTTTTGGAGCATAAAAATTAGTGTTTGGAGGGACAACAAGGTTTCAAGACACAAGTCCCAATTGCAAAGTCGGTAGCATCAAAACGCAATTTTTATAAACATAATGCTCTTAGAACCTCATTTTGGAGCATGTGCCTTGAAAGACGCAGTTTTGGAGCATCAAAATTAATATTTGGAGGCACAAACAGGTTTCAAGATTCAAGTCTCGATTCTAGTGTCAACAACATCAAAATTTGATTTTGGCGCACATCGTGCTCTTGGAACCTCATTTCGAAGCTTGTGCCTCAAAAGCCCTGGTTTCGGAGCATCAAAATTAGTATTTTGAGGCACAACAAGGTTTCAAGATGCAAGCCTTGATTTTAGAGCCAGTAGCATCAAAATTCAATATTGATGCACATTGTGCTCTTAGAACCCTATTTTAGAAATTGTGCCCCTAAAGCCCCAATTTTGGAGCATCAAAATCGATGTTTGGAGGCGCAACAAAGTTTCAAGATGCAATTCCTGATTCTGGAGCCAGTAGCATCAAAATTTGATTTTGATGCACATCGTGCTCTTAAAACCTTGTTTTGGAGCTTATGCCTCAAAATCTTCGGTTGCGAAGCATCAGAATTTGTTTTTGGAGGAACAAGAAACTTACAAGACACATTGTACACATGATTTTTGGAGCATAAAAATTAGTGTTTAGAGCCACAACAAGGTTTCAAGACACAAGTCCCAATTCCAGACTCGTCAGCGTCAAAATGCAATTTTGATGTACATCGTGCTCTTAGAACCTCATTTCGGAGCTTGTGCCTTTAAAGCCCTGATTTTGGAACATCAAAATTAGTGTTTGGAGGCACAACAAGGTTTAAAGAAGCAAGTCCCTATTTTGGAGCCTGTAGCATCAAAATTCCATTTTGACACACATAATTCCTTTAGAAGCTCATTTTCAAGCTTGCGCCTCAAAAGATCCAGTTTTGGAGCGTCAAAATCAATGTTTGGAGGCAAAAATAGGTTTCAAGATGCAAGTCCTGATTTTAGAGCCAGTAGCGTCAAAATTTGATTTTGACACACATCGTACTCTTAGAACCTTGTTTTAGAGCATATGCCTCAAAATCTCTGGTTTCGAAGCATCGAAATTGGTGTTTGGAAGCACAATAAGCTTTTAATATGCAAGTCCCTATTCTGGAGCCTGTAGTGTCAAAACTTGATTTTTATGCACATCGTGCTCTTAGAACCTTATTTTGGAGTGTGTGGCTTGAAAGCTTGAGTTTAAAAACATCAAAATAAATGTTTAAAGGCACAACAAGGTTTCAAAACACAAGTCCCAATTCTCAAGCTGATAGTGTCAAAACACGATTTTGACAAACATGGTGTTCTTAGAACCTCATTTTGGAGGTTGTGCCTCAAAAGCCTTATTTTTGGAGCATAAAAATTAGTGTTTGGAGGCACAACAAGGTTTCAGGACACAAGTCCCAATTCTAGAGTCGGTAGCATCCAAACGCAATTTTGATGTACATTGTCCTCTTAGAACCTCATTTTGGAGCTTGTGCCTTGAAAGCCCCGATTTTGGAACATCAAAATCAATGTTTTGAGGCACAACAAGGTTTCAAGAAGCAAGTCCCTGTTTAGGAGCTTGTAGCATCAAAATTCTATTTTTGACACACATCATTCTCTTAGAAGCTCATTTCGAAGCCTGTGCCTTGAAAGACCCAGTTTTCAAGCATCAAAATCAATGTTTGGAGGCAGAACAAGGTTTCAAGATGCAAGTCCCGATTCCAGAGTCAAGAGCGTCAAAATCTTATTTTGGCACACATCATACTCTTAGAATCTCATTTCGAAACTTGTGCCTCAAAAGCTCTGGTTTTGGAGCATCAAAATCATTGTTTTGAGGCACAACAAGGTTTCAAGATGCAAGACCCGATTGTAGAGCCAGTAGCATCAAAATTCAATTTTGATGCACATTGTGCTCTTAGAACCCTGTTTTAGAAATTGTGCTTCAAAAGCCCCAGTTTTGGAGCATCAAAATTGATATTTGGAGGCACAACAAACTTTCAAGATGCAAATCCCTATTCCGGAGCCTGTAGTGTTAAAACGTGATTTTGCTGCACATCGTGCTTTTAGAAACTCGTTTCGGAGCGTGTGACTCGAAAGCTCGAGTTTCAAAACATCAAAATCAATTTACAGTCACAACAAGGTTTCGAGACACAAGTATCGATTCTCAAGCTGATAGCGCAAAGCATGATTTTGACAAACATGGTGTTTTTAGAACCTCATTTCGGAGGTTGTGCCTCAAAAGTTTTTTTTAGGAGCATAAAAATTAGTGTTTGGAGGCACAACAAGGTTTCAAGACACAAGTCCCCATTCCAAAGTTGGTAGCATCAAAACGCAATTTTGAAGTACATCGTGCTCTTAGAACCTCATTTCGAAGCTTGCACCTCGAACGCCCTGGTTTCGGAATATAAAAATTGGTGTTTGGAGGCACAACAAGGTTTGAAGACGCAATTCCCGATTCCAGAGCGGGTAGTGTCAAAATGCGATTTTGAAACAAATTGTGCTCTTAGAACCTTATTTACCAGCTTGTCCCTCAAAAACATCAGTTTGAGAGCATCAAAATTGGTGTTTGGAGGCACAAGGTTGCACGATGCAAGTTGCGATTTTGGAGCCGGTAGCGTCAAAATGTGATTTTGACGCATATGGTGCTCTTAGAGCCTCATTTGTGGAGCTTGTGCCTCGAAAGCCCTGATTTGAAACATCGAAATCAAAATCAATATTTGGAGGCACAACAAGGTTTCAAGATGCAAGTCCCGATTCTAAAGTCAATAGCGTCAAAATCTGATTTTACCACACATCGTGCTCTTAGAACCTCATTGCAAAGCTTGTGCCTCGAAAGCCCCGGTTTGGGAGCATCAAAATCAGTGTTTTTTGGCACAACAAGGTTTCAAGATGCAAGCCCGGATTCTAGAGCTAGTAGCATCAAAATTCAATTTTGATGCACATTGTGCTCTTAGAACCCTATTTTAGAAATTGTGCCTCAAAAGCCCCAGTTTTGGAGCATCAAAATCGATGTTTGGAGGCACAACAAGGTTTCAAGACAGAAGTCCCAATTCCAGAGTCAGTAGCGTCAAAACGCAATTTTGATTTACATCGTGCTCTTAAAACCTCATTTCAGAGCTTGTGCCTTGAAAGCCCTGATTTTGGGGAACATCAAAATCAATGTTTTGAGGTACAACAAGGTTTCAAGATGCAAGTTCCGATTCTAGAGTCAATAGATTTTGGCGCATCATTCTCTAAGAATATCATTTCGAAGCGTGTGCCTCGAAAGCCCTGGTTTTTTAGCATCAAAATCAGTGTTTTGAGGCACAAAAAGGTTTCAAGATGCAAGACCTGATTCTAGTGCCAGAAGCATGATAATTCAATTTTGATGCATATTGTGCTCTAAGAAACCTGTTTTAGAAATTGTGCCTCAATAGCTCTAGTTTTGGAGCATCAAAATTGATGTTTGGAGGCACAAAAAGTTTTCAAGAGGCAAGTCCTGATTTTGGAGCCTGTAGTGTTAAAGTTTGATTTTGACGCACATCGTGCTCTTAAAACCTTGTTGTGGAGCTTATGCCTCAAAAACTTAGTCCCTATTTCGGAGCCTGTAGTGTCAAAACGTGATTTTGATGCACATCGTTCTCTTAGAACCTCGTTTTAGAGCGTGTGGCTTGAAAGCTCTAGTTTCAAAACATCAAAATCAATGTTTAAAGGCACAACAAGGTTTCACAACACAAGTCCTGATTCTCAAGCTGATAGTGTCAAAACATTATTTTGACAAACATAGTGTTCTTAGAACCTCATTTCGGAGGTTGTGCCTCAAAAGTCTCATTTTTGGAAAATAAAAGTTAGTGTTTCGAGGCACAACAAGGTTTCAAGACACAAGTCCCAATTCCAGAGTCGGTAGCATTGAAACACAATTTTGATGTACATCATGCTCTTAGAAATTCATTTCGGAGCTTGTGCCTTGAATGTCCTGATTTGGGAACATCAAAATCAATGTTTTGAGGCACACCAGGGTTTCAAGAAGCAAGTCCCTATTTCGGAGCCTATGCTTTTAGAACCTCATTTCGAAGCTTGTGCCTTGAAAGCCCCAGTTTTGGAGCATCAAAATCAATGTTTTGAGGCACAACAAGTTTTCAAGATGCATGCCCCGATTCTAGAGCATCAAAATTGATGTTTGGAGGCACAACAAGGTTTCAAGATGCAAGTCCTGATTCTGGAGCCGATAGCGTCAAGTTTTAATTTTGATCCACATCGGGCTCTTAGAACCTTGTTTTGGAGCTTATGCATCAAAATCTTCGGTATCGAAGCATCAAAATTGGTTTTTGGAGGCACAATAAGCTTACAAGACGCAAGTCCCTATTCTAGAGCCTGTCATATCAACACATGATTTTGATGCACATCAACACGTGTTCTTAGAACCTCTTTTTGGAGCGTGTGGCTCGAAAGATCCAGTTTCGAAACATCAAAATCAATGTTTAAAGTCACAACAAGGTTTCAAGACGCAAGTCCCGATTCTCTAGCAGATAGCGTCAAAACACGATTTTGACAAACATGGTGTTCTTATAACCTCATTTCGGAGGTTGTGCCTCAAAAGCCTCATTTTTGGAGCATAAAAATTAGTGTTTGGAGGTAGAACAAGGTTTCAAGACAAAAGTCCCAATTCAAGAGTCGGTAGTGTCAAAATGCAATTTTGATGTACATCATGCTCTTAGAACCTCATTTCTGAGCTTGTGGCTTGAAAGCCTTGATTTTGCAACATAGAAATCATTGTTTCGAGGCACAACATGGTTTCAAGATGCAAAATCTGATTCTCGTACTCGTAGCATCAAAATTTGATTTTGATGCACATCGTTCTCTTAGAACCTTGTTTCAAAGCTTGCACCTTGAACGCCCTTGGTTTCAAAACATCAAAATTGGTGTTTGGAGGCACAAGAAGGTTTCAAGATGCAACTCCCGATTCCAGAGCCGGTAGTGTCAAAATACGATTTTGAAGCACATTGTGCTCTTAGAACCTTATTTCGGAGCTTGTCCCCAGAAAGCCCCGGTTTGAGAGCATCAAAATTGGTGTTTGGAGGCACAAGGTTGCAAGACGCAAGTCGTGATTTCGGAGCTAGTAGCGTCAAAACATCATTTTGATGCACATGGTGCTCTTAGAGCCTTGTTTGCGGAGCTTATGCCTCGAAAGCCCCAATTTTGAAAATCAAAATCAGTGTTTGGAGGCACAACAAGGTTTCAAGAAGCAAGTCCCTTTTCCGGAGCCTGTAGTGTCAAAATTCCATTTTGACACACATCATTCTCTTAGAAATTCATTTCGGAGCATGTGCCTCGAAAGACCCATTTTTGGAGCATCAAAATCAATGTTTGTAAGCACAAGAAGATTTCAAGATGCAAGTCCCGATTCTAGAGTCAATAGCGTCAAAATCTGATTTTGGCGCAGATCGTGCTCTTAGAACCTCATTGCGTAGCTTGTGCCTTGAAATCCCCAGTTTTGGAGCTTCAAAATCAATTTTTTTTTTCACTACAAGGTTTCAAGATGCAAGCCATGATTCTAGAGCCAGTAGCATGAAAATTCAATTTTGATGCACATTGTGCTCTTAGAACCCTGTTTTAGAAATTGTGCCTCAAAAGCTCCAGTTTTGGAGCATCAAAATCGATGTTTGAAGTCACAACAAGGTTTCAAGATGCAAGTCTTGATTCTGGAGCTAGCAGCGTCAAAATTTGATTTTGATGCACATCGTACTCTTAGAACCTTGTTTTGGAGCTTATGCCTTAGAAGCTTTAGTTTGAAAGCATCAAAATTGGTGTTTGGAGGCACAACAAGCTTTCAAGATGCAATTCCCTATTCTGGAGCCTGTAGTATCAAAACATGATTTTGATGCACATCATGGTTTTAGAACCTTGTTTCGGAGCGTGTGGCTCGAAAGCTCCAGTTTCAAAACATCAAAACCAATGTTTAAAGGAACAACAAGGTTTCTAGACACAAGTCCCAATTCTCAAGATGATAGCATCAAAACACGATTTTGACAACACATGGTGTTCTTAGAACCTCATTTCGGAGGTTGTGCCTCAAATACCTCATTTTTGGAGCATAAAAATTAGTTTTTGGAGGCACAAAAAAGGTTTCGAGACACAAGTCAGAATTCCAGAGTTGGTAGCGTCAAAATGCAATTTTTGATGTACATTGTGCTCTTAGAACCTCATTTCGGCGCTTGTGCCTTGAAAGCTCTGATTTTGGAACATGAAAATCAATGTTTGGAGGCACAACAAGATTTCAAGATGCAAGTCCCTATTCCTATACTGCTAGCATCAAAATTCAATTTTGATGCACATTGTTCTGTTAGAACCATGTTTCGAAGCTTGTACCTCAAATGCTCCGGTTTCGGAACTTCAAAATTGGTGTTTGGAGGCACAACAAGGTTTCAAGATGCAAGTCCCGATTCCAGAGCTGGTTGTGTCAAAATAAGATTTTGAAGCACACTATGCTCTTAGAACCTTATTTCGGAGCTAGTCCCTCGAAAGCTCCGGTTTGAGAGTATCAAAATTGGTGTTTGGAGGGCACAAGGTGTTCAAAAGCCCCAATTTTGAAACATCGAAATCAGTGTTTGGAGACACAACAAGGTTTCAAGAAGCAAGAAAGACCCAGGTTTGGATCATCAAAATCAATGTTCGGAGGCACAACAAGGTTTCAAGATGCAAGTCTTGATTCTAGAGTCAATTGCGTCAAAATCTGATTTTGGCTCACATCGTGCTCTTAGAACTCATTTCGAAGCTTGTGCCCCGAAAGTGTCAATTTCAGAGCATCAAAATCAGTGTTTTTTGGCACAACAAGGTTTCAAGATGCACCCCAATTCTAGAGCCAGTAGCATCGAAATTCAATTTTGATGCACATTGTGCTTTTAGAACCCTATTTTAGAAATTGTACCTCAAAAGCCCCAGTTTTGGAACATCAAAATCGATGTTTGGAGGCACAACAAGGTTTCAAGATGCAATTCTTGATTCTAGAGACAGTAGCATGAAAATTTGATTTTGACGCACATCGTACCCTCAGAACCTTGTTTTCGAGCTTATGCCTCAAACTATTTGGTTTCCAAGCATCAAAATTGGTGTTTGGAGGCACAACAAGCTTTCAAGATGCAAGCCCCTATTCCGGAGCCTGTAGTGTCAAAACATGATTTTGATGCACATTGTGTTGTTAGAACCTTGTTTCAAAACGTGTGGCTCGAAAGCTTCAGTTTCAAAACATCAAAATCAATTTTTAAAGGCACAACAAGGTTTCTAGACACAAATCTCGATTCTCAAGCTGTTACCGTCAAAACACAATTTTGACAAACATGGTGTTCTTAGAACCTCATTTCAGAGGTTGTGCCTCAAAAGCCTCATTTTTGGAGTATAAAAATTAGTGTTTGGAGGCACAGCAAGGTTTCAAGACACAAGTCCCAATTCCAGAGTTGGTAGCATCAAAACACAATTTTGATGTACATCGTGCTCTTAGCTCATTTCGGAGCTTGTGCCTTGAAAGCCCTAATTTTGAAACATGAAAATGATTGTTTGGAAGCACAACAAGGTTTCAAGAAGCAAGTCCTGATTCTAGAGTCAATAGTGTCAAAATCTGATATTGGCACACGTCGTGCTCTTAGAACCTCATTTCAAAGCCCCCATTCTGGAGCCAGTAGTATCAAAATTAAATTTTGATGCACATTGTGCTCTTTGAATTCTGATTTAGAAATTGTGCCTCAAAAGCCCTAGTTTTGGAGCATCAAAAATGATGTTTAGAAGCACAACAATGTTCCAGGATGCAAGTCCTGATTCAGGAGCCGGTAGCGCCAAAATTTGCTTTTGAAGCACATGATGCTCTTAGAACCTTATTTTGGAGCTTATTCCTCAAAATCTTAGAACACGATTTTGACAAACATGGTATTCTTAGAACCTCATTTCGGAGGTTGTGACTCAAAAGCCTCCTTTTTGGAGCATAAAAATTAGTGTTTGGAGGCACAACAAGGTTTCAAGACACAAATCCCAATTCTAGAGTCGGTAGCGTCAAAATGCAATTTTGAAGTACATCGTGGTCTTAGAACCTCATTTCGGAGCTTGTGCCTTGAAAGCCCTGATTTTGGAAAATAAAATCAGTGTTTGAAGGCACAACAAGGTTTCAAGACGCAAGTCCTGATTCTCGAGTCAATAGCATCAAAATCTTATTTTGGCGCACATCGTGTTCTTAGAACCTCATTCGAAGCTTGTGCCTCAAAAGCCCTGTTTTCAGAGCATCAAAATCAATGTTTTGAGGCACAACAAGGTTTCAAGATACAAGCTCCGATTGTAGAGCCAGTAGCATCAAAATTCAATTTTGATGCATATTGTGCTCTTAGAACCCTTTTTTAGAAATTCTATCTCAAAAGTCCCAATTTTTGAGCATCAAAATCGATGTTTGGAAGCACAACAAGGCTTCAAGAGGCAAGTCCCGATTTTAGAGCCCGTAACATCAAATTTTGATTTTGATGCACATCGTGCTCTTAGAACCTTGCTTTGGAGCTTATGCCTCAAAATTTTTAGTTTCGAAGCATCAAAATTGGTGTTTGGAGGTAGAAGTAGATTTCAAGACGCAAGTCCCTATTCCGGAGCCTGTAGTGTCAAAACGTTATTTTGATGCACATCGTGCTATTAGAACCTCGTTTCGGAGCATGTGGCTTGAAAGCTCCAGTTACAAAACATCAAAATAAATGTTTAAAGGCACAACAAGGTGTCAAGATGCAATTCCCGTTTCTCAAGCTGATAGCGTCAAAACACCATTTTGACAAACATGGTGATCTTAGAACCCCATTTCAGAGGTTGTGCCTCAAAAGCCTCCTCTTTTGGAGCATAAAAATTAGTGTTTGGAGGCACAACAATGTTTCAAGTTACAAGTCCCAATTCTAGAGTCGGTACCGTCAAAACGTAATTTTAATGTACATCATGCTCTTAGAACTTCATTTCGGAGCTTTTGCTTTGAAAGCTCTGATTTTGAGGCACAACAAGGTTTCAATGATGCAAGTCCCGATTCTAGAGTCAATAGCGTCAAAATCTGATTTTTGCGCACATCGTGCTCTTAGCATTTCAAAGCTTGTGCCTTGAAAGCCCCAGTTTGGGAGCATCAAAATCATTGTTTTGAGGCACAACAAGGTTTCAAGATGCAAGCCCCCTTTATAGAGCCAGTATCATCAAAATTCAATTTTGATGCACATTGTGCTCTTAGAACCCTATTTTAGAAATTGTGCCTCAAAAGCCCCAATTTTGGAGCATCAAAATCAATGTTTGGAGGCACAACAAGGTTTCAAGATGCAAGTCCTGATTCTAGAGTCAATAGCGTCAAAATCTGATTTTGGTGCACATTATGCTCTTAGAACCTCATTTTGAAACTTGTGCCTGAAAAGCTCCGGTTTCAGAGCATCAAAATCAGTGTTTTGAGGCACAACAAGGTTTCAAGATGCAAGCTTTGATTCTAGAGCCAGTAGCATCAAAATTCAATTTTGATGCACATTGTGCTCTTAGACCCCTATTTTAGAAATTGTGCCTCAAAAGCCACAGTTTTCGAGCATCAAAATCGATGTTTGGTGGCACAACAATGTTTAAGGATGTAAGTCTTACTTCTGGAGCCGGTAGCGTCAAAATTTGATTTTGACGCACATTGTTCTCTTAGAACCTTGTTTCGGAGCTTATGCCTCAAAATCTTCGGTTTCGAAGCATCAAAATTGGTGTTTGGAGGCACAAGAAGGTTTCAAGACATAAGTCCCTATTCCAGAGCCTGTATTGTCAAAACATGATTTTGATGCACATCATGCTCTTAGAATCTAATTTCACAGCGTGTGGCTCAAAAGCTCCAGTTTCAAAACATCAAAATCAATATTTAAAGGCACAACAAGGTTTCAAGACACAAGCCTCGATTATCAAGCTGATAGAATCAAAACATGTACATCATGCTCTTAGAACCTCATTTTAGAGTTTGTGCCTTCAAATCCCTGATTCTAGAGTTAGTAGCATCAAAATTCAATTTTGATTCACATTGTGCTCTTAGAACCCTATTTTAGAAATTGTGCCTCAAAGCCCCAATTTTAGAGCATCAAAATTGATGTTTGGAGGCACAACAAGGTTTCAAGACACAAGTCCTAATTCCTGAGTCGGTAGCGTCAAAACGCAATTTTGATGTACATCGTGTTCTTAAAACCTCATTTCAGAGCTTGTGCCTTGAAAGCCCTGATTTTGGAAAATCAAAATCAATGTTTTGAGACACAACAAGGTTTCAAGAAGCAAGTCCCAATTCCAGAGCCTAATGCGTCAAAAATCCATTTTGATGCACATCATTCTCTTAGAAGCTCATTTCGGAGCTTGTGCCTTGAAAGACCCATCGTCAAAATCTGATTTTGGCGCACATCGTGCTCTTAGAATCTCATTTCGAAGCTTTTGCCTCGAAAGCCCTGGTTTTGGAGCATCAAAATCATTGTTTTGAGGCACAACAAGGTTTCAAGATGCAAGACGCGATTCTAGAGCAAGTAGCATCAAAATTCAATTTTGATGCACATTGTGCTCTTAGAACCCTGTTTTAGAAATTGTGCCTCAAAAGCCCTAGTTGTGGAGCATCAAAATTGATATTTGGAGGCACAACAAGGTTTAAAGATGCAAGTCCTAATTGTGGAGCCGGTAGCGTCAAAGTTTGATTTTGATGCACATCGTACTCTTAGAACCTTGTTTTGGAGCTCATGCCTCAAAATCTTCGGTTTCGAAGCATCAAAATTGGTGTTTGAAGGCACAACAAGGTTTCAAGATGCAAGTCCCTATTCCAGAGCCTCTAGTGTCAAAACATGATTTTGATGCACATCGTGCTCTTAGAACCTCATTTCGGAGCTTGTGGATCGAAAGCTCCAGTTTCAAAACATCGAAATCAATGTTAAAAGGCACAACAAGGTTTCACGACAAAAGTCCCGATTCTCAAGCTGATAGCGTGAAAACACGATTTTGACAAACATGGCATTCTTAGAACCTCATTTCGGAGGTTGTGTCTCAAAAGCCTCATTTTTGGAGCTTAAAAATTAGTGTTTGGAGGCACAACAAGGATTCAAGACACAAGTCCCAATTCCAAAGTCGGTAGCATCAAAACATAATTTTGATGTACATCATGCTCTTAGAACCTCATTTTGGAGCTTGTTCCTTGAAAGCCTTGATTTTGGCGCACATCGTGCTCTTAAAACCTCATTTCAAAGCCTGCGCCTCGAAAGCCTCGGTTTCGAAGCATCAAAATCAGTATTTTTTGGCACAAGGTTTCAAGATGCAAGCCCCGATTCTGGAGCCGGTAGCGTCAAATTTTGATTTTGATGCACATTGTGCTCTTAGAACCTTGTTTTGGAGCTTATGCCTCAAAATCATTGGTTTTGAAGCATCAAAATTGGTGTTTGGAGCCACAACATGCTTTCAAGACGGAAGTCCCTATTTCAGAGCATTTAGTGTCAAAACATGATTTTAATGCACATCGTGATCTTAAAACCTCATTTCGGAGAGCGTGTGGCTTGAAAGCTCCAGTTTGAAAACATCAAAATCAATGTTTAAAGGGACAACAAAGTTTCATGACACAAGTCCCGATTCTCAAGCTGATAGCGTCAAAATAGTATTTTGACAAACATGGTGTTCTTGGAAGCTCATTTCGGACATTGCGCCTCAAAAGCCTCGCTTTTGGAGCATAAAAATTAGTGTTTGAAGGCACAAAAGGGTTTCAAGACACAAGTCCTAGTTCCAGAGATGGTAGCGTCAAAATGCAATTTTGATGTACATCATGCTCTTAAAACCTCATTTCGGAGCTTGTGCCTTGAAAGCCCTGATTTTGACAGATCAAAATCAATGTTTTGAAGCACAATAAGGTTTCAAGAGGCAAGTCCCTATTCCGGAGCCTGTAGCATCAAAATTCCATTTTTATGCACATCATTCTCTTAGAAGCTCATTCCAGAGCTTGTACTTGGAAAGATCCAGATTTGGAGCGTCAAAATCAATGTTTGGAGGCACAACAAGGTTTCAAAATCTGATTTTGGTGCACATCGTGCTCTTAGAACCTTATTTCAAAGCTTGTGCCTTAAAAGCCCCGGTTTCGGAGCATCAAAATTAGTGTTTTGCGGCACAACAAGGTTTCAAGATGCAAGACTCGATTTTAGAGCTAGTAGCATCAAAATTCAATTTTGATGCAAATTGTGCTCTTAGAACCCTAGTTTAGAAATTGTGCTCTTAGAACAAGGTTTCAAGATGCAAGTCTTGATTCAGGAGCTGGTAGCATCAAAATTTGATTTTGACGCACATAGTGGTCTTACAACCTTGTTTTGATGCTTATGCCTCAAAATCTTTGGTTTTGAAGCATCAAAATTGGTGTTTGGAGGCACAACAAGCTTTCAAGACGCAAGTCCCTATTCTAGAGCCTGTAGTGTCAAAATGTGATTTTGATTCACATCATGCTCTTAGAACCTCATTCTGGAGGTTGTGCCTCAAAAGCCTCATTTTTGGAGCATAAAAATTAGTGTTTGGAGGCACAACAAGGTTTCAAGAAACAAGTCCCAATTCAGAGTCGGTAGCATCAAAACGTAATTTTGATGTACATCATGCTCTTAGAACCTCATTTCGGAACTTGTGCTCTTAGAACCTCATTTCAGAGCTTGTGCTCTTTAAACCTCCTTTCAAAGCTTGTGCCTCAAAAGCCAATTTTGGAGTTTCAAAATCAGTGTTTGCACAACAAGGTTTCAAGATTCAAGCCCCGATTCTAGAGCCAGTAGCATCAAAATTCAATTTTGATACATATTGTGCTCTTTGAACCCTATTTTAGATATTGTGCCTCGAAAGCCCCAACTTTGAAGCATCAAAATCGATGTTTGGAGGGACAATAAGGTTTCAAGATGCAAGTCCTGATTCTTGAGCCGGTAGCATCAAAATTTCATTTTGATGCACATCGTGCTCTTAGAACCTTGTTTTGGAGCTTATGCCTCAAAATCATCAGTTTCGAAGCATCAAAATTGCTATTTGGAGGCACAACAAGCTTTCAAGACGCAAGTCCCTATTCCGGAGGCCGCCGTGGCAAAACATGATTTTGATGCACATTGTACTCTTAGAACCTCATTTCAGGGCATGTGGCTTGAAAGCTTCAGTTTTGAAACATCAAAATCAATGTTTAAAGGCACAACAAGGTTTCAAGACACAAGTCCCGCTTCTCAAGCTAATAGTGTCAAAACATGATTTTGACAAACATGGTGTTCTTAGAACCTCATTTTGGAGATTGTGCCTCAAAAGCCTCCTTTATGGAGTATAAAAATCAGTGTTTGGAGGCACGACAAGGTTTCAAGACACAAGTCCCAATTCCAGAGTTTGGAGGCACAACAAGGTTTCAAGAAGCGAGTCCCTATTCTGGAGCCTGTAGCGTCAAAATTTCATTTTGACGCACATCATTCTCTTAGAAGCTCATTTCGGAGCTTGTGCCTCAAAAGAGCAAGTTTTGGAGCGTCAAAATCAACGTTTGGAGGCACAACAAGGTTTCAAGATGCAAGTCCCGATTCTAGAGTCAATAGCGTCAAAATCTGATTTTGGCGTACATCATGCTTTTAAAACCTCATTCCGAAGTTTGTGCCTCGAAAGCACCGGTTTCGGAGCATCAAAATCAGTGTTTTGAGGCACAACAAGGTTTCAAGATGCAAGCCCTGATTCTAGAGCTAGTAGCATCAAAATTCAATTTTGATGAACATTGTGATCTTAGAACCCTGTTTTAGAAATTGTGCCTCAAAAGCCCCTAGTTTTGGAGCATCAAAATCGATGTTTGGAGGCACAACAAGGTCTCAAGATGCAAGTCCTAATTCTGGAGCAAGTAGAGTCAAAATTTGATTTTGATACACATAGTGCTCTTAGAACCTTGCTTTGGAGTTTATGCGTCAAAATCGTCGATTTCGTAGCATCAAAATTGGTGTTAGGAAGCAAAACAAGTTTTCAAAACGCAAGTCCCTATTCTAGAGCCTGTAATGTCAAAGCGTTATTTTGATGCACGTCGTGCTCTTAGAACTTCGTTTTCAAAATCATTGTTTTGAGGCACAACAAGGTTTCAAGATGCAAGACCCTATTCTAGAGCCAGTAGCATCAAAATTCAATTTTGATGCATATTGTGCTCTTAGAACCCTGCTTTAGAAATTGTGCTTCAAAAGCCCCAGTTTTGGAGCATCAAAATTGATATTTGGAGGCAAATCAACCTTTCAAGATGCAAGTCCCTATTCCGAAGCTTGTAGTGTCAAAACGTGATTTTGGAGCGTGTGACTTGAAAGCTCCAATTTCAAAATATAAAAATCAATGTTTAAAGGCACAACAAGGTTTCGAGAGACAAGTATCGTTTCTCAAGCTGATAACATCAAAACATGATTTTGACAAACATGGTGTTCTTAGAACCACATTTCGGAGGTTGTGCCTCAAAAGCCTCGTTTTAGGAGCATAAAATTTAGTGTTTGGAGGCACAACAAGGTTTCAAGACACAAGTCCCAATTTCAGAGTCGGTAGCGTCAAAACGCAATTTTGAAGTACATCGTGCTCTTAGAACCTCATTTCGGAGCTTGTAGTGTCAAAATTTGATTTTGATGCACATCGTTCTCTTAGAACCTTGTTTCGAAGCTTGCACCTCAAATGCCTTAGTGTCGCAATATAAAAATTGGTGTTTGGAGGCACAACAAGGTTTGGAGATGCAAGTCCTGATCCCAGAGCCGGTAGTGTCAAAATTTGATTTTGAAGCACATTGTTCTCTTACAACCTTATTGAGGAGCTTGTCCCTGAAAAGCCCCGGTTTGAGAGCATCAAAATTGGTATTTGGAGGCACAAGGTTGCAAGACACAAGTCGCGATAGCCGGTAGCATCAAAATGTGATTTTGACGCACATGGTGCTCTTAGAGCCTCGTTTCCGAAGCTTGTGCCTCGAAAACCCTGATTTTGAAACATCGAAATCAGTGTTCGCAGGCACAACAAGGTTTCAAGATGCAAGCCTCGATTCTAGAGCTAGTAGCATCAAAATTCAATTTTGATGCACATTGTGCTCTTAGAAGCCTATTTTAGAAATTGTGCCTCAAAAAACCCCGGTTTTGGAGTATCAAAATCGATGTTTGGAGGCACAACAAGGTTTCAAGACACAAGTCCCAATTCCAAAGTCAGTAGCATCAAAATGCAATTTTGATGTACATTGTGGTCTTACTCATTTCAGAGCTTGTGTATTGAAAGCCCTAATTTTGGCGAACATCAAAATCAATGTTTTGAGGCACAAAAAGGTTATAAGAAGCAAGTCCCTATTCCGGAACCTAAAGTGTCAAAATTCCATTTTGACGCACATCATTCTCTTAGAAGCTCATTTCAGAGCTTGTGCCTCGAAAGACCCAGATTTGGAGCATCAAAATCAATGTTTGGAGGCACAATAAAGTTTCAAGATGCAAGTCCTGATTCTAGAGTCAATAGCATCAAAATTTGATTTTCACGGACATCGTGTTCTTAGAACCTCATTTCAAAGCTTGTGCCTCGAAAGCCCCATTTTCGGAGCATCAAAATTAGTGTTTTGATGCAAAACAAGGTTTCAAGATCCAAGCCTCGATCTAGAGCCAATAGCATCAAAATTCAATTTTGATTCACATTGTGCTCTTAGAACCCTGTGTTATAAATTGTGTCTCAAAAGCATCAATTTTGGAGCATCAAAATCGATGTTAGGAGGCACAACAACGTTTGAAGATGTAAGTCCTTATTTTGGAGCCGGTAGCGTCAAAATTTGATTTTGACGCACATCGTGCTCTTAGAACCTTGTTTTGGAGCTTATGCCTCAAAATATTTGGTTTCAAAGCATCAAAATTGGTGTTTGGAAGCACAACAATGTTTTAAGATGCAAGACCTGATTCTAAGCATGTGCCTCGAAAGCCCTAGTTTTTTAGCATCAAAATCAGTGTTTTGAGGCACAACAAGGTTTCAAGATGCAAGACTCGATTCTAGAGTTAGTAGCATGAAAATTCAATTTTGATGCATATTATGCTCTTCGAACCCTATTTTAGAAATTGTACCTCAAAAGCCCTAGTTTTGTAGCATCAAAATCGATGTTTGGAGGCACAACAAGGTTTCAAGATGCAAGTCCTAATTTTGGTGCCCGTAGCGTTAAAGTTTGATTTTGACACACATCATGCTCTTAGAACCTTGTTTTGGAGCTTATGCCTCAAAATCTTTGGTTTCGAAGCATCAAAATTGGTTTTTTTCAGGCACAACAAGCTTTGAAGATGCAAGTCCCTATTTTGGAGCCTGTAAAGTCAAAACATGATTTTGATGCACATCGTTCTCTGAGAACCTCATTTAAGAGCATGTGGCTCGAAAGCTCCAGTTTCAAAACATCAAAGTCAATGTTTAAAGGCAAACAAAAGTTTCACGACACAAGTCCCGATTGTCAAGCTGATATCGTGAAAACACTATTTTGACAAACATGGTGTTCTTAGAACCTCATTACGGAGGTTGTGCCTCAAAAGCGTTATTTTTGGAGAATAAAAATTAGTGTTTGGAAGCACAACAATATTTAGGGACACAAGTCCCAATTCCAGAGTCGGTAGTGTCAAAACGCAATTTTGATGTACATCGTGCTCTTAGAACCTCATTTTGGAGCTTGTGCCTTGAAAGCCTGATTTTTGAACATCAAAATTAGTGTTTGGAGGCACAACAAGGTTTAAAGAAGCAAGTCCCTATACATCATTCTCTTAGAAGCTCATTTCGGAGCTTGTGCCTCGAAAGACCCAGTTTTGGAGCGTCAAAATCAATGTTTGGAGGCACAACAAGGTTTCAAGACGCAAGTCCCGATTCTAGAGTCAATAGCATCAAAATATGATTTTGGCGGACATCGTGCTCTTAGAACCTCATTTCGAAGCTTGTGCCTCGAAAGCCTCAGTTTTGGAGCATCAAAATCAGTGTTTTGAGGCACAAGAAGTTTGTAAGATGCAAGTCCTGATTCTAGAGCAGTTAGCATGCACATTGTGCTCTTAGAACCTTATTTTGAAGCTTATGCCTCAAAATCTTCGGTTTCGAAGCATCAAAATGTGTGTTTGGAGACACAACAAGCTTTCAAGACGTAAGTCCCTATTCCGGAGCTTGTAGTGTCAAAACATGATTTTGATGTACATCGTGCTCTTAGAACCTCATTTCGGAGCGTGTGGCTCGAAAGCTCTAGTTTCAAAACATCAAAATCAATGTTTAAAGGCTCAACAAGGTTTCAAGACACAAGTCCCGATTCTCAAGCTCATAGTGTCAAAACATGATTTTGACAAACATGGTGTTCTTAGAACCTCATTTAAGAGGTTATGCCTCAAAAGCCTCATTTTGGAGTGTAAAAATTAGTGTTTGGAGGCACAACAAGGTTTCAAGACACAAGTCCCTATTTTGGATCCTATAGAGTCAAAATTCCATTTTGACGCATGCACATCATTCTCTTAGAAGTTCATTTCGGAGGTTGTGCCTCGAAACACCCAGTTTTGTAGCATCAAAATTAATGTTTCGAGGCACAACAAGGTTTCAAGATGCAAGCCCCGATTCTATTGCCAGTAGCATCAAAATTCAATTTTCATGCACATTGTGTTGTTAGAACCCTGTTTTAGAAATTGTGCCTCAAAAGCCATAGTTTTGGAGCATCAAAACCGATGTTTGGAAGAACAAGTTTCAAGATGCAAGTCTTGAGCCCGTAGCATCAAAATTTGATTTTGATGCACATCGTGTTCCTAGAATGTTTTGGAGCTTATGCCTCAAAATTTTCGGTTTCGAAACATCAAAATTGGTGTTTGGAGACACAACAATCTTTCAAGATGCAAATCCCTATTCCGGAGCCTGTAGTGTCAAAACGCAATTTTGATGTACATCATGCTCTTAGAACCTCATTTCGGAGCTTGTGCCTTTAAAGCACTGATTTTGGAACATCAAAATCAGTGTTTGGAGGCACAACAGGTTTAAAGAAGCAAATCCCTATTCCGAAGCCTGTAGAGTTAAAATTCCATTTTGACAGACATCATTCTCTTAGAAGCTCATTCCGGAGCTTGTGCCTCAAAAGACATAGTTTTGGAGCATCAAAATCAATATTTGGAGGCACAACAAAGTTTCAAGATGCAAGTCCTGATTCCAGAGTCAATAGCGTCAAAATCAAATTTTGACGCACATCGTGTTCTTAGAACCTCATTTCGAAGCTTGTGCCTTGAAAGCCCCAGTTTCGGAGCATCAAAATCAATGTTTTGAGGCAAAACAAGGTTTCAAGATCCAGGCCCCGATTCTTGAGCCAATAGTATCAAAATTCAATTTGATTCACATTGTGCTCTTAGAACCCTGTGTTATAAATTGTGTCTCAAAAGCCCCAATTTTGGAGCATCAAAATTAATCTTAGGAGGCACAGCAAGGTTTGAAGATGCAAGTCTTGATTCTGGAGCCGGTAGCATCAAAAATTGATTTTGACGCACATCGTGCTTTTCCAACCTTGTTTTGGAGCTTATGCCTAAAAATCTTCGGTTTCAAAACATCAAAATTGGTGTTTGGAAGCACAACAAGCTTTCAAGATGCAAGTCCCTATTCCGGAGGTTATAGTGTCAAAACGTTATTTTGAAGCACATCATGCTCTTAGCACCTCATTTCGAAGCGTGTGGCTCAAAAGCTCTAGTTTCAAAACATCAAAATCAATGCTTAAAGGCACAACAAGGTTTCAAGACACAAGTCCCGATTCTCAAGTTGATAGCGTCAAAAAATGATTTTGACAAACATGGTGTTCTTAGAAACTCATTCGGGAGGTTGTGCCTCAAAAGCCTCATTTTTGGAACATAAAAATTAGTGTTTGGAGGCGCAACAAGGTTTCAAGACACAAGTCCCAACTCCAGAGACGGTAGCGTCAAAATACAATTTTAATGTACACCATGCTCTTAGAACCTCATTTCGGAGCTTGTGCCTTGAAAGCATTGATTTTGGAACATAAAAAAGTGTTTGGAGGCACAACAAGGTATCAAGAAGCAAGTCCCTATTCCGGATCCTGTAGCGTTAAAATTCTATTTTGATGCACATCAATCTCTTAGAAGCTCATTTCGGAGCTTGTGCCTCGAAAGGCCCACTTTTGGAGCGTCAAAATGAATGTTTCGAGGCAGAAAAAGGTTTCAATATGCAAGTCTTGATTCCAGAGCCAGTAGTATCAAAATGAGATTTTGAAGCAAATTGTGCTCTGAGAACCTTATTTAGAAGCTTGTCCCTCGAAAGCCCCAGTTTGGCAACATCAAAATTGGTGTTTGGAGGCACAAGGTTGCGAGAAGCAAGTCAAGATTTCGGAGCTGGTAGCGTCAAAATGTGATTTTAAGGCACATGGTGCTCTTAGAGCATCGTTTGTGGAGCTTGCGCCTCGAAAGCTCCACTTTTGAAACATCAAAATCAATGTTTGGAGGCACAACAACGTTTCAAGATGCAAGTCCCAATTCTAGAGTCAATAGCGTCAAAATCTGATTTTGGTGCAAATCGTGCTCTTAGAACCTCATTTCGAAGCTTGTGCCTCGAAAGACCCGGTTTCGGAGCATCAAAATCAATGTTTTTTGGCACAACAAGGTTTCAAGATACAAGCCCCAATTCTAGAGCCAGTAGCATCAAAATTCTATTTTGATGCACATTGTGCTCGTAGAACCCTGTTTTAGAAATTGTGCCTCAAAATCCCCAGTTTTGGAGCATCAAAATCGATGTTTGCAGCCACAACAAGGATTCGCAGCATCAAAATTGGTGTTTGGAGGCACAACAAGCTTTCAAGAATTCCGGACCCTGTATTGTCAAAACGGGATTTTGATGCACATCATGCTCTTAGAACCTCGTTTCGGACCATGTGGCTCGAAAGCTCCAGTTTCAAAACATCAAAATTAATATTTAAATGCACAACAAGGTTTGAAGACACAAGTCCTGATTCTCAAGCTGATAGCGTCAAAAGACAATTTTGACAAACAAGGTGTTCCTAGAACCTCATTTCGGAGGTTGTGCCTCAAAAGCCTCATTTTTGGAGCATAAAAATTAGTGTTTGGAGAGGCACAACAAGGTTAAAAGGTGCAAGTCCCAATTCCAAAGTCGGTAGCGTCAAAACGCAATTTAGATGTACATCGTGCTCTTAAAACCTCATTTTGGAGCTTGTGCCTTGAAAGCCTTGATTTTGGAACATCAAAGTCAGTGTTTGGAGGCATGACAAGGTTTCAAGTAGCAAGTCCCTATTCTGGAGCTGACAGCATAAACATTTAGACTCACATCATGCTTTAGAACCTTGTTTTGGAGCTTATGCCTCAAAACAAGTCCCAATTCTAGAGTCAGTAGCGTCACAACGCAATTTTGATATACATCATGCTCTTAGAACCTCATTTCTGAGCTTCTGCCTTGAAAGCCCTGGTTTTGGAACAAAAAAATTAGTGTTTGGAGGCACACAACAAGGTTTCAAGAAGCAAGTCCCTATTCCGGAGCCTCTAGCGTCAAAATTTCATTTTGACGCATATTATTCTCTTAGAAGCTCATTTCGGAGCTTGTGCCTCAAAAGACCCAGTTTTGGAGCATCAAAATCAATGTTTGAAGGCACAACAAGGTTTCTAGACAAAAGTCCTGATTCTCGAGCTGATAGCATCAAAAAATGATTTTGACAAACATGGTGTTCTTAGAACCTCATTTCGGAGGTTATGCCTCAAAAGCCTCATTTTTGGAGCATAAAAATTAGTGCTTAGAGACACAACAAGGTTTCAAGACAATTTTGATGTACATCGTGCTCTTAGAACCTAATTTCGAAGCTTCTGCCTTGAAAGCCCTGATTTTGGAACATCAAAGTCAGTGTTTCGAGGCACAATAAGGTTTCAAGAAGCAAGTCCGTATTCTAGAGCCGGTAGCGTCAAAATTTGATTTAGACGCACATCGTGCTCTTAGAACCTTGTTTTGGAGCTTATGCCTCAAAACAAGTCCCAATTCTAGAGTCGGTAGCGCCAATTCTAGAGTCGGTAGCGTAAAAATGCAATTTTGATGTACATCGTGCTCTTAGAACCTCATTTTGGAACTTGTGCCTCAAGTCCTGGTTTTGGAACAAAAAAATCAGTGTTTGGAGGCACAGAAAAAGGTTTCAAGAAGCAAGTCCCTATTCCGGAGCCTCTAGCATCAAAATTCCATTTTGACGCATATTATTCTCTTAGAAGCTCATTTCAAAGCTTGTGCGTCGAAAGCCCTGGTTTTGGAGCATCAAAATCATTGTTTTGAGGCACAACAAGGTTTCAAGATGCAAGCCTTGATTCTAGAGCCACTACCATCAAAATTCAATTTTGATGCACATTGTGCTCTTAGAACTCGATTATAGAAATTGTGCGTCAAAAGCCCCTGTTTTGGAGCATCAAAAATGATGTTTGGAGGCACAACAAGATTTCAAGATGCAAATCTTATTCTAGAGCCGGTAGCATCAAAATTTGATTTTGACGCACTTAGAACCTTATTTTTGAGCTTATGCCTCAAAATATTTGGTTTCGAAGCATCAAAATTGGTGTTTGGAGGCACAACAAGCTTTCAAGATACAAGTCCCTATTCCAGAGCTTGTAGTGTCAAAACGTGATTTACATGCACATCGTGCTCTTAGAACCTCGTTTTAGAGTGTGTGTCTCGAAAGCTCTAGTTTCAAAACATCAAAATCAATGTTTAAAGGCACAACAAGGCTTCAAGACACAAGTCCCGATTCTCAAGCTGATAGCATCAAAACACGATTTTGACAAATATGGTGTTCTTAGAACCTCATTTCAGAGATTGTTCCTCAAAAGCCTCCTTTTTGGAGCATAAAAATCAGTGTTTGGAGGCACGACATGGTTTCAAGACACAAGTCCCAATTCCAGAGTCAATAGCGTCAAAACACAATTTTGATGTACACCGTGCTCTTAGATTATAGAACATAAAAATCAGTGTTTGGAGGCACAATAAGGTATCAACAAGCAAGTCCCTATTCCAGATCCTGTAGCGTTAAAATTCTATTTTGACGCGCATCAATCTCTTAGAAGCTCATTTCGGAGCTTGTGCCTCGAAAGACCCACTTTTGGAGCGTCAAAATCAATGTTTCGAGGCACAAAAAGGTTTCAAGATGCAAGTCCCGATTCTAGAGTCAATAGCGTCAAAATTTAATTTTGGCGCACATCGTGCTCTAAGAACCTCATTTCGAAGCTTGTTTCTCAAAAGCCCCAATTTTGGAGCATAAAAATGAGTGTTTTGAGGCACAACAAGGTGTTCTTCACCAAAAGTGATAACCCAAGACACCTGTAAATCTATCTATGAGATAGCCAATCTCAATCAATGAAACACTTCAGGGTTGGGACAACATAACATAGGATCCTAATGATCCTCCTGCACTTCAGGTTCTGCTAGACCTAGGGGGGGACACCCTTTTGATGCATTGAATACAACAATCACAAACATAAGACTGCATCAACAATGAGCAGACAAACAATTCCACAAGCTCACCAAATTAGGTAACATGTACAGATGGGCTGGATCTTATACAAATAATAGGTGAAATAGAGCTTTGGAAGGACAGAACATTAACCCCTAAACATAAAGGGAAATAGATTTATCTTTTAAAATGTATATCTGAGACCATTCCCAAATCTGTCAAAGACTAGTGCCTTTTTTCATTGGGCAGGAGAGTCACTCACAGAACTACAAATATGAATCATAGATGCAAGTTTGTTTTCCTTAAACAAGATATTCATGCATCAATACCTTATATTAATGCACTATTTGATTCATTCACAAATTCATCAGATCTGGATACATATTTCATTATTTATGACTGACTATATTTAAACTCTTCATTGAAGAATGCCTACAGACAATCATACAATCTCCTTGAGATGACAAATTTCATCCTCCTTGAGGATTGAATTCATAATAATGAAAAAAAACATATCACAAAGACAATCTTGTGGGAAATTACTCATGCCTGACACCAGTAAGACCTGCAATTAAAACCATATTTACAACATTCCACTGCAATCTCTATACCCTGAAACCAAACAGAAGCATTTACAAACTTGGGTCAAGATTTTCAGAAAATGGAAGCCATCAAATCTGGAGCATTTTCCAAATTTCTGGAACCTTTACAATTGAGAAGAATTCGGAATAAAAAGAGGAGGGAAGAAAATCAAATCTGCAACTGAATTGCCAAGTGTCTCCTCTCTAACTGAATTTTGTTCCCATGGAAACTGCCTCCAAAATATCCCACATTTGTCAAAATTAACCTCATAATCAGATTCCTCACTCCAAGAGCTTTTCGGCGATATATAATACTTTATATTTTGGCCAAAATTTAGACCTTGGGCGAATTAATTCCCATTTGTGCTCAGTCATTTAAATATTTTGAATTTTAATATAGTCAGAACTATATCATTTATTCATTTTAATTTTGATTTTTTGCTTCCATTTGGTCCAAACGCTTTTGCCACGTGGCGGCCTCCAATTGGTCGATGGGGTTGACCGGACACCACCTGGGATGACACCTCATCACTGCCACTTGGTCGCCACGTGTACACCACCTTAGCGCCACGTCATCGCGACTGGATTGCCACCTATCACGACACGTGGACGGCTCTCGTTCACTTTCACTATTTTGCAGGGTGTAACTCGCATGCATCTTCCTTTCGTGAAATAGCGCGCACCGTCGATCCATCTCGAACTTGCTCACTCGTTAACCCGACCTGGCTCGAAAGCTCCAGTTTGAAAATGTCAAAATCAATGTTTAAAGGCACAACAAGGTTTCAAGACACAAGTCCCGATTCTGAAGCTGATAACGTCAAAACAAGATTTTGACAAACATTTTGTTCTTAGAACCTCATTTCCAAGGTTGTGCATCAAAATCCTCATTTTTGGAGCATAAAAATTAATGTTTGGAGGCACAACAAGGTTTCAAGATACAAGTCCCAATTCCAGAGTCAATAGTATCAAAATGCAATTTTGGTGTACATCAAAATCAATGCTTGGAGGCACAACAAGGTTTCAACATGTAATTTTGGCGCACATCGTGCTCTTAAAACCTTATTTTGAAGCTTGTGCCTCGAAAGCCCCAGTTTCAGAGCATCAAAATCGATGTTTTGAGGCACAACAAGGTTACAAGATGCAAGCTCGGATTCTAGAGCCAATAGCATCAAAATTCAATTTTGATGCACATTGTGCTCTTAGAACACTTTTATAGAAATTGTGCCTCAAAAGCCCTAGTTTTGGAGCATCAAAATCGATGTTTGGAGGCACAACAAGGTTTCAAGATGCAAGTCCTGATTCCAAAGCCGGTAGCGTCAAAGTTTGATTTTCACGGGTTTTGGAGCTTATGCCTCAAAATCTTTGGTTTCGAAGCATCAAAATTGGTATTTGCAGGCAGAACAAGCTTTCAAGACGCAAGTCCCTATTCCGGAGCCTGGAGTGTCAAAACATTATTTTGATGCACATCGTGCTCTTAGAACCTCATTTCAGAGCATGTGGCTCGAAAGCTCCAGTTTGAAAACATCAAAATAAATGTTTAAAGGCACAACAAGGTTTCAAGGCATAAGTCCCAATTCTCAAGTTGATAGCGTCAAAACATGATTTTCACAAACATGGTGTTTTTAGATCCTCATTTTCGAGGTTGTACCTCAAAATCCTCATTTTTGGAGCATAAAAATTAGTGTTTGGAGGCACAACAATGTTTCAAGACACAAGTCCGAATTCTAGAGTCCGTAGCATCAAATCGCAATTTTGATGTACATCGTGCTCTTATAACCTCATTTCAGAGCTTGTGCCTTGAAAGCCCTTATTTGGGAACATGAAAATTAGTGTTTGGAGGCACAAAAAGGTTTAAATTATCAAGTCCCTATTCTAGAGCCTGTAGCTTCAAAATTCCATTTTGACACACATCATTCTCTTAGAAGCTCATTTCGGAGCTTGTGCCTCAAAAGACCCAGTTTTCGAGCATCAAAATCAATGTTTGGAGGCACAACAAGGTTTCAAGATTGAAGTCCCGATTCTAGAGTCAATAGCGGCAAAATCTGATTTTGGCGTACAACGTGCTCTTAGAACCTCATTTCAAAGTTTGTGCCTCAAAAGCCCCAGTTTCAGAGCATCAAAATTAGTGTTTTTTGGCACAACAACGTTTCAAGATGCAAGCCCCAATTCTAGAGCCAGTAGCATCAAAATTCAATTTTGATTCACATTGTGCTCTTAGAACCCTGTTTTAGAAATTGTGCCTCAAAAGCCCCAGTTTTGGAGCATCAAAATCGATGTTTGGAGGCACAACAAGGTTTCAAGATGCAAGTCCCGATTCTAGAGCCGGTAGTGTCAAAATTTGATTTTGACACACATCGTGCTCTTAGAACCTTGTTTTGGAGCTTATGCCTCAAAATCTTTGGTTTCGAAGCATCAAAATTGGTCTTTGGAGGCACAATAAGCATTCAAGATGGAAGTCCCTATTTCGGAGCTTGTAGTGTCCAAACCTGATTTTGATGAGCATCGTGCTGTTAGAACCTCGTTTTGCAGCGTGTGGCTCGAAAGCTCCAGTTTCAAAACATCAAAATCAATGTTTAAAGGCACAACAAGGTTTCAAGATACAAGTCTTAATTCTCAAGCTGATAGCATCAAAACACAATTTTGACAAATATAGTGTTCTTAAAACCTTATTTCGAAGGTTGTGCCTCAAAAACATCGTTTTTGGAGCATAAAAATTAGTGTTTGGAGGCACAACAAAGTTTCAAGACACAAGTCCCAATTCCAAAGTTGGTAACATCAAAACATAATTTTGATGTACATAGTGCTCTTAGAACCTCATTTCGGAGCTTGTGCCTTGAAAGCCCTATTTTGGAACATCAAAATCAGTGTTTGGAAGCACAACACGGTTTCAACAAGCAAGTCTCTATTCCAGAGCTTGTAGGGTCAAAATTTGATTTTCACGCACATCATTCTCTTAGAAGCTCATTTCAGAGCTTCTGCCTCGAAATCAAAATCAATGTTTGGAGGCACAAAAAGGTTTCCAGATGCAAGTCCTGATTTTTGAGTCAAAAGCATGAAAATTTGATTTTGGCGCACATCTTGCTCTTAGAACCTCATTTCGAAGCTTGTGTCTTGAAAGCCCCAGTTTTGGAGCATCAAATTCAGTGGCCCACCTTGGTGTGCTCCGAGGTGCCCACCACGGTGCGCAACGCTGGTGCGAACTCGGGAGCGCTTTGATGTGTGCTCCAAGGTGCGGCATGCACGAAGTCGGAGCCCAGTTTGCCCAGGGTGCGCACCTCACGTGCACATTTGCCAGGGTGGGCACCTTAGTGTGTATATCAAAATTGCGTTTTGATGCTACCGCCTCTAGAATTGGGACTTGCATCTTGATGCTACTGGCTCTAGACTCGGGGCTTGCATCTTGAAACCTTGTTGTGCCTCAAAACACTGATTTTGATGCTCCAAAATCAGGGGTTTTGAAGCACAAGCTTCGAAATGAGGTTCTAAAAGCACGATGTGCACCAAAACCAGATTTTGACACTAATGACTGTAGAATCAGGACTTGCATCTTGAAACCTTGTTGTGCCTCCAAACATTGATTTTGACACTAAAAAACTGGGTCTTTCGAGGAGCAAGCTCCGAAATGAGCTTATAAGAGAATGATGTGCGTCAAAATAGAATTTTGAGGCTACAGGCTCCAGAATAGGGACTTGCTTCTTTAAACCTTCTTGTGCCTCCAAACACTGATTTTGATGTTCCAAAATCAGGGCTTTCAAGGCAAAAGCTCCGAAATGAGGTTCTAAGAGCATGATGTACATCAAAATTGCGTTTTGATTCTACCAACTCCGGAATAGGGACTTGCATCTTGAAAGCTTGTTCTACCTCTAAACACCAATTTTGATGCTTCAAAACTGAAGATTTTGAAGCATATGCTCCAAAACAAGGTTCTAAGAACACGATGTGCGTCAAAATCAAATTTTGACGCTACCGACACCAGAATCAGGACTTGCATCATGAAACCTTGTTGTGCCTCCAAACATCGATTTTGATGCTCCAAAAATACGGCTTTTGAGGCACAATTTCTAAAACAGAGTTCTAAGAGCACAATTTGCATCAAAACTGAATTTTGATGCTACTGGCTCTAGAATCGGGGCTTGCATCTTGAAACCTTGTTGTGCCTCAAAATACTAATTTTGATGCTCCGAAACTAAAGCTTTCGAGGCACAAGCTTCGAAATGAGGTTCTAAGAGCACGATGTGCACCAAAATCAGATTTTGACGCTATAGACTCTACAATCGTGACTTGCATCTTGAAACATTGATTTTGAGGCTCCAAAACTGACTCTTTCGAGGCACAAGCTCCGAAATGAGCTTCTAAGAGAATGATGTGCGTCAAAATGGAATTTTGACGCTACAGGCTCTGGAGTAGGTACTTGCTTCTTGAAACCTTGTTGTGCCTCCAAACACTGATTTTGATGTTCCAAAATCATGGCTTTCAAGGCACAAGCCCCGAAATGAGGTTCTAAGAGCATGATGTACATCAAAATTGCATTTTGACGCTACGAAGTCCGAAATAGGGACTTGCGTCTTGAAAGTTTGTTCTGCTTCCAAACACCAATTTTGATGCTTCAAAACCAAAGATTTTGAAGCATAAGCTCCAAAACAAGGAACTAAGAGCACGATGTGCATCAAAATCAAATTTTGATGCTGCCGGCTCCAGAATCAGGACTTGCATCATGAAACCTTGTTGTGCCTCCAAACATCGATTTTGATGCTCCAAAATTAGGGATTTTGAGGCACAATTTCTAAAATAGAGTTCTAAGAGCATAATTTGCATCAAAATTGAATTTTGATGCTACTGGCTCTAGAATCGGGGCTTGCATCTCGAAACCTTGTTGTGCCTCAAAATACTAATTTTGATGCCCCGAAACTGGGGCTTTCGAGGCAGAAGCTTCGAAATGAGGTTCTAAGAGCATGATGTGCACCAAAATCAGATTTTGATGCTATTGACTCTAGAATTGGGACTTGCATCTTGAAATATTGTTGTGCCTCGAAACATTGATTTTCAGGCTCCAAAACTGGGTCTTTCGAGGCACAAGCTTCGAAATGAGCTTCTAAGAGAATGATGTGCTTCAAAATGGAATTTTGACGCTACAAGCTCTGGAGTAGGGACTTTCTTCTTGAAACGTTGTTGTGCCTCCAAAAACTGACTTTGATGTTCCAAAATTGGGGCTTTCAAGGCACAAGCTCTGTAATGAGGTTCTAAGAGCACATTGTACATCAAAATTGCATTTTGACACTACCAACTCTGGAATTGGTACTTGTGTCTTGAAACCTTGTTGTGCCTCCAAACACTAATTTTTATGCTCCAAAAACAAGGCTTTTGAGGCACAACCTCCCAAATGAGGTTCTAAGAACACCATGTTTGTCAAAATTGTGTTTTGACGCTATCAGCTTGAGAATTGGGACTTGTATCTTAAAACCTTGTTGTGCCTTTAAACATTGATTTTGATGTTTTGAAACTTGAGCTTTGAAGCCACACACTCCTAAACGAGGTTCTAAGAGCACGATGTGCATCAAAATCACGTTTTGACTCTACAGGCTCCAGAATAGGGACTTGCGTGTTGAAAGCTTTTTGTGCCTCAGAATAACGACTTGCATCTTGAAACTTTGTTGTGCCTCCAAACATTGATTTTGTTGCTCCAAAACTGGGGCTTTTGAGGCACAATTTCCAAAACAAGGTTCTAAGACCATAATGTGCATCAAAATTTAATTTTGATGCTAATAGCTTGAGAATCGAGGCATGCATCTTGAAACTTTGTTGTGTCATAAAACAGTGACTTTGATGCTCCAAAACCAGGCGTTTTGAGGCACAAGCTTTGAAATGAGGTTCTAAAAGCACAATGTGTGTGAAAATCATATTTTGGTGCTATTGACTCTAGAATCTAGACTTGCATCTTGAAACCTTATTGTGCCTCCAAACATTGATTTTGATGCTCGAAAACTGGGTCTTTCCAGACACAAGCACTGAAATGAGCTTCTAAGAGAATGATGTGCATCAAAATAGAATTTTGACGCTCCAGGCTCTGGAATAGGGACTTGCTTCTTGGAACGTTTTCGTGCCTCCAAACATTGACTTAGATGTTCCAAAATAAGGGCTTTCAAGGCACAAGCTCTGAAATGAGGATCTAAGAGAACGATGTACATCAAAATTGCCTTTTGACACTACCGACTCTGGAGTTGGGACTTGTGTCTTGAAACATTGTTGTGCCTCCAAACACTAATTTTTATGATCCAAAAATGAGGCTTTTGAGGCACAACTTCCTAAATGAGGTTCTAAGAACATGCTCCGAAACGAGGTTCTAAGAGCACGATGTGCATCAAAATCATGTTCTAAGAGCACACTATGCGTCAAAATCAAATTTTGAGGCATCAGCTCCTAAACAAGGTTCTAAGAGCACGATGTGCATCAAAATCAAATTTTGACACTACGGGCTCTAGAATTAGGACTTGCATATTGAAACCTTGTTATGCCTCCAAACATCGATTTTGATGCTCCAAAACTGGGGCTTTTGAGGCACGATTTCTAAAATAGGGTTCTAAGAGCACAATGTGCATCAAACTTGAATTTTGATGCTACTGGCTCTAGAATCGGGGCTTGCATCGTGAAACCTTGTTTTGCCTCAAAACACTGATTTTGATGCTTCGAAATGAGGTTCTAAGAGCACGATGTGCGTCAAAATCAGATTTTGACGCTATTGACTCTAGAATCGGGACTTACATCTTGAAACTTTGTTGTGCCTCCGAACATTGATTTTGATACTCGAAAACTGGGTCTTTCCAGCCACAAGCTCCGAAATGAGATTCTAAGAGAATGATGTGTGTGAAAATAGAAATTTTACGCTACAGGCTCTAGAATAGGGACTTGCTTCTTGAAACCTTGTTGTGCCTCCAAACATTAATTTTGATGTTCCAAAATTAGGGCTTTCAAGGCACAAGCTCCAAAATGAGGTTCTAAGAGCACGATGTACATCAAAATTGCGTTTTGATGCTACCGACTCTGGAATTGGGACTTGTGTCTTGAAACCTTGTTGTGCCTCCAAACACTATTTTTTATGTTCCAAAAATGACGTTTTTGAGGCACAACCTCCGAAATGAGGTTCTAAGAACACCATGTTTGTCAAAATCGTGTTTTGATGCTATCAGCTTGAGAATCAGGACTTGTGTCTTGAAACCTTGTTGTGCCTTTAAACATTGATTTTGATGTTTTGAAACTGGGGCTTTCGAGGCACAAGCTCCGCAATGAGGTTCTAAGAGCACGATGTGCATCAATATCAGGAATAGGGCTTTCAAGGCACAAGCTCTGAAATGAGGTTCTAAGAGCACGATGTACATCAAAATTGCGTTTTGATGCTACCGACTCTGCAAATTGGACTTGTGTCTTTAAACCTTGTTGTGCTTCCAAACACTATTTTTTTATACTCCAAAAATGAGGCTTTTAAGGCACAACCTCTGAAATGAGGTTATAAGAACACCATGTTTGTCAAAATCGTGTTTTGACGGTATTAGCTTGAGAATCAGGACTTGTGTCTTGAAACCTTGTTTTGCCTTTAGACATTGATTTTGATGTTTTGAAACTGGAGCTTTCAAGGCACAAGCTCCGCAAACGAGGCTCTAAAACCACCATGTGCATCAAAATCACGTTTTGATGCTACCAGCTCCGAAATTGTGACTTGCGTCTTGCAACCTTGTGCCTCCAAATACCAATTTTGATGGTCCCAAACAGTGACTTTCAAGGGACAAGCTCCTAAATAAGGTTCTAAGAGCACGATGTGCTTCAATATAGCATTTTGACACTACCGGCTCTGGAATTGCGACTTGCATCTTGAAACCTTCTTGTGCCTCCAAACACCAATTTTGATATTCTGAAACCGGGGCGTTCGAGGTGCAAGCTTCGAAACAAGGTTCTAAGAGAACGATGTGCATCAAAAATGAATTTTGATGCTACTAGCACGAGAATCAAGACTTGCATCTTGAAACCTTGTTGTGCCTCCAAACAATATTTTTGATGTTCCAAAATTAGGGCTTTCAAGGCACAAGCTCCGAAATGAGGTTCTAAGAGCACAATGTACATCAAAATTGCGTTTTGACACTACCGACTCTAGAATTGGGACTTGTGTCTTGAAACCTTGTTGTGCCTCAAAACACAAATTTTTATGCTAAAAAAATGAGGCTTTTCAGGCACAACCTCCGAAATGGGGTTCTAAGAATACCATGTTTATCAAAATAGTGTTTTAACGCTATCAGCTTGAGAATCGGGACTTGTGTCGTGAAACCTTGTTGTGCCTTTAAACATTGATTTTGATGTATTGAAGTTGGAAATTTCGAGCCACACGCTCCGAAACGAGGTTCTAAGAGCACGATTTGCATCAAAATCAGTTTTTGACACTACACGCTCCAGAATAGGGACTTGCGTCTTGAAAGCTTGTTGTGCCTCAAACAGCCAATTTTGATGCTTCGAAACCAAAGATTTTCAGGCATACGCTCCAAAACACGATGTGCTTCAAAATCACGTTTTGACAATAAAGGCTCCAGAATCGGGGCTTGCATCTTGAAACCTTGTTGTGCCTCAAAACACTAATTTGAGCACGATGTGCGCCAAAACCAGATTTTGACGCTATTGACTCTGGAATCAGGACTTGCATCTTGAAACCTTGTTGTGCCTCCAAACATTGATTTTGATGCTCCAAAACTGGGTCTTTCAAGGCACAAGCTCCGAAATGAGCTCCAAACATTGATTTTGATGCTCCAAAATTGAGGAGTTTGAGGCACAACCTCCGAAATGAGGTTCTAAGAACACCATGTTTGTCAAAATCGTGTTTTGACGCTATCTTGAAGGCCCTGATTTGGGAACATCAAAATCAATGTTTGGAGGCACAACAAGGTTTCAAGAAGCAAGTCCCTATTACGGAGCCTGTAGCGTCAAAATTCTATATTGACGCACATCATTCTCTTAGAAGATCATTTTGGAGCTTTTTCCTGGAAATTGTGATTCAAAAGCCCTGGTTTTGGAGCATCAAAATCGATATTTGGAGGCACAACAACGTTTCAACATGCAAGTCCTGACTTTGGAGCCAGTAGCATCAAAATTTGATTTTGACGCACATCGTGCTCTTAGACCCTTATTCTGGAGCTTATGCCTCAAAATCATCGGTTTTGAAGCATCAAAATTTGTGTTTGGAGGCATAACAAGCTTTCAAGACGTAAGTCCCTATTCTGGAGCCTGTAGTGTCAAAACGTGATTTTGATGCACATCATGCTCTTAGAACCTTGTTTTGGAGCGTGTGGCTCGAAAGATCTATTTTCAAAACATCAAAATCAATGTTTAAAGGCACAACAAGGTTTCAAGACACAAGTCCCAATTCTCAAGCTGATAGCGTCAAAACACGATTTTGACAAACATGGTGTTCTTAGAACCTCATTTCGGAGGTTGTGCCTGAAAAGCCTCCTTTTTGGAGCATAAAAATTAGTGTTTGGAGGCACGACAAGGTTTCAAGACACAAAACCCAATTCCAGAGTCGGTAGTGTCAAAACGCAATTTTGATGTACATCATGCTCTTAGAACCTCATTTCAGAGCTTGTGCCTTGAAAGCCTTGATTTTGGAACATAAAATTAGTGTTTGGAGGCACAACAAGTTTCCAAGAAGCAAGTCCCTATTCCGGAGCCTGTAGTGTCAAAATTACATTTTGACACACATCATTCTCTTAGAAGCTCATTTCAGAGCTTGTACCTCAAAAGACCCAGTTTTGGAGCGTCAAAATCAATGTTTCGAGGCACAACAAGGTTTCAAGATGCAAGTCCTGATTCTATAGTCAATAGCATCAAAATTTGATTTTGGTACACATCATGCTCTTAGACCCTCATTTCGAAGCTTGTTCCTCAAAAGCCCCGGTTTCGAAGTATCAAAATCAGTTTTTTGAGGCACAAGAAGGTTTCAAAATACAAGCCCCGATTTTAGAGGCAGTAGCATCAAAATTCAATTTTGATGCACATTGTGCTCTTCGAACCCTGTTTTAGAAATTGTGCCTCAAAAGCCCTAGTTTTTTAGCATCAAAATCGATGTTTGTAAGCACAATAAGGTTTCAAGATGCAAGTCTTGATTCTGGAGCCAGTATCATCAAAATTTGATTTTGACGGACATCGTGCTCTTAGAACCTTGTTTTGGTGCTTATGCCTCAAAATCTTTAGTTTTGAAGCATCAAAATTGGCGTTTGGAGGCAGAACAAGTTTTCAAGACGCAAGTCCCTATTCTGGAGCCTATAGTGTAAAAATGTTATTTTGATTCACATCGTGCTCTTAGAACCTCATTTCGGAGCGTGTGTCTCGAAAGCTCCAGTTTCAAAACATCAAAATCAATGTTTAAAGGCACAATAGGGTTTCAAGACACAAGTCCCGATTCTCAAGCTGATAGCTTCAAAATGAGGTTCTAAGAGTGCGCGATGTACATCAAAATTGTATTTTGACACTACCAACTCTGGAATTGAGACTTGTGTCTTGAAACTTTATTTTGCCTCCAAACACTAATTTTTATGCTCCAAAACTGAGGATTTTGAGGGACAACCTCTTAAATGAGGTTCTAAGAACACTATGTTTGTCAAAATCATTTTTTTACGCTATCAGCTTGAGAATTGGGACTTGTGTCTTGAAACCTTGTTGTGCCTTTAAACATTGATTTTGATGTTTTGAAACTGGAGCTTTCGAGCCACATGCTCCGAAAAGAGGTTCTAAGAGCACGATGTGCATCAAAATCACGTTTTGACACTACAGGCTTTGGAATAGGGACTTGCGTCTTGAAAGCTTGTCATGCCTCCGATTTTGGAACATCAAAAATATTGTTTGGAGGCACAACAAGGTTTCAAGATGCAAGTCCTGATTCTCATGCTGGTAGCATCAAAATTCAATTTTGATGCACATCGTTCTCTTAGAACCTTGTTTCGAAGCTTGCACCTCGAACGCCCCGGTTTCAGAATATCAAAATTGGTGTTTGGAGGCACAAGAAGGTTTCAAGATGCAAGTCGCGATTCCAGAGCTGGTAGTGTCAGATTGCTATTTTGAAGCACATTGTGCTCTTAGAACCTTATTTAGGAGCTTGTCCCTAGAAAGCCATGGTTTGGGACCATCAAAATTGATATTTGGAGGCACAAGGTTGCAAGACGCAAAAGCCCCATTTTTGGAGCAACAAAATTGTTGTTTGGATGCACAACAAGGTTTCAAGATGCAAATCATTATTCTAGGACACAAAAAGCTTTCAAGATGCAAGTCCCTATTCTGGAGCCTGTAGTGTCAAAACGTTATTTTGATGCACATCATGCTCTTAGAACCTCGTTTCGGAGCGTGTGGCTTGAAAGCTCAAGTTTCAAAACATCAAAATCAATGTTTAAAGGCACAACGAGGTTTCAAGATACAAGTCCTGATTCTCAAGCTGATAGCGTCAAAACACGATTTTGACAAACATGGTGTTCTTAGAACCTCATTTCGGAGGTTGTGCCTCAAAAGCCTTGTTTTTGGAGCATAAAAATTAGTGTTTGGAGGCACAACAAGGTTTCAAGACACAAGTACCAATTCCAGAGTTGGTACTTTGAGAACCTCATTTTGGAGCGTTTGCCTTGAAAGCCCTCATATTGGAACATCAAAATCAGTGTTTCGAAGCACAACAAAGTTTCAAGAAGCAAGTCCCTATTCCGGAGCCTGCAATTTCAAAACGTGATTTTGATGCACATCGTACTCATAGAACCTCATTTTGGAGCGTCTGTCTCGAAAGCTCCAGTTTCAAAACATCAAAATCAATGTTTAAAGGCACAACAAGGTTTCAAGACACAACTCCCGATTCTCAAGCTACTAGAATCAAAACATGGTGTTCTTAGAACCTCATTTCGAAGGTTGTGCCTCAAAAGCTTCATTTTTGGAGCATAAAAATTAGTGTTTGGATGCAAAACAAGGTTTCAAGACACAAGTCCCAATTCCAGAGTCGGTAGCGTAAAAACGCAATTTTTATGTACATCGTGCTCTTAGAACCTCATTTCGGAGCTTGTGGGGATTTTGGAACATCAAAATGAGTGTTTGGAGGCACAACAAGGTTTAAAGAAGCAAGTCCCTATTCCAGAGCCTGTAGCGTCAAAATTCCATTTTGACGCACATCATTCTCTTAGAAGCTCATTTCGGAGCTTGTGTCTCGAAAGACCCAATTTTGGAGCGTAAAAATCAATGTTTCAAGGCACAACAAGATTTCAAGATGCAAGTCGCAATTCTAGAGTCAATAGCATCAAAATCTAATTTTGGCACACATCATGCTCTTAGAACCTCATTTCGAAGCTTGAGCCTCGAAAGCCCCAGTTTCAGAGCATCAAAATCAGTGTTTTGAGGCACAAGGTTTCAAGATGCAAGACCCGATTCTAGAGCTAGTAGTATCAAAATTCAATTTTGTTGCACATTGTGCTCTTAGAACCCTTTATAAGAAATTGTGCATCAAAACCCCAGTTTTGGAGCATCAAAATCGATGTTTGGAGGCACAACAAGGTTTCAATATGCAAGTCCTGATTCTGGAGCCGGTAGCATCAAAATTTGATTTTGACACACATCGTACTCTTAGAACCTTATTTTGGAGCTTATTCCTCAGAATCTTTCGTTTCGAAGCATCATAATTGGTGTTTGGAGGCAGAACAAGCTTTCGAGACGCAAGTCCCTATTCTGGAGCCTGTAGTGTCAAAACGTGGTTTTGATGCACATCGTGCTCTTAGAACCTTGTTTCGGAGTGTGTGGCAACAAAGCTCCAGTTTCAAAACGTCAGAATCAATGTTTCAAGACACAAGTCCCAATTCTCAAGCTGATAGCGTCCAAACACGATTTTGACAAACATGGTGTTCTTAGGAGCTCATTTCGGTGGTTGTGCCTCAAACTCTTCATTTTTGGAGCATAAAAATTAGTGTTTGGAGGAACAACAAGGTTTCAAGACACAAGTTCCAATTCCAGAGTCGGTAGCATCAAAACGCAATTTTTATGTACATCATACTCTTAGAACCTCATTTCGGTGCTTGTGCCTTGAAAGCCCTGATTTTGGAACATCAAAATTAGTGTTTGGAAGCAAAACAAATTTTTAAGAAGCAAGTCCCTATTCCAAAGCCTGTAGGGTCAAATTTCCATTTTGACGCACATCATTCTCTTAGAAGCTCATTTCGGAGCTTGTGCCTCGAAAGCCCCGATTTTTAGCATCAAAATCAGTGTTTTGACGCACAACAAGGTTTCAAGATGCAAGCCCCTATTCTACAGCTAGTAGCATCAAAATTCAATTTTGGTGTACATTGTGTTCTTAGAACCCTGTTTTAGAAATTGTGCCTCAAAAGCCCCAGTTTTGGAGAATCAAAATCAATGTTTGGTGGCACAACAAGGTTTCAAGACGCAAGTCCCTATTCTGGAGCCTGTAGTATCAAAACATGATTTTGATGCACATCATGCTCTTAGAACCTCGTTTCACAGCGTGTGGCTTGAAAGCTCCAGTTTCAAAACATCAAAATCAATGTTTAAAGGCACAACAAGGTTTCAAGACACAAGTCTGGATTCTCAAGCTGATAGCATCAAAACATGATTTTGACAAACATGGTGTTCTTAGAACCTCATTTCAGAGGTTGTTCTTCAAAAGCCTCATTTTTAGAAAATAAAATTTAGTTTTTGGAGGCACCACAAGGTTTCAAGACACAAGTCCCAATTCCAGAGTTGGTAGCATCAAAACGCAACTTTGATATACATCATGCTCTTAGAACCTCATTCCAGAGCTTGTGCCTTGAAAGCTTTGATTTTGGAACATCAAAATCAGTGTTTGGAGGCACAACAAGGTTTCAAAAAGAAAGTCCCAATTCTAGAGCCTGTAGCGTCAAAATTGGTGTTTGGAGGCACAATAAGCTTCCAAGATGCAAGTCCCTATTCCGGAGCCTGTAGTGTTAAAACGTGATTTTGATGCACATCGTGCTCTTAGAACCTCGTTTTGGAGTGTGTGGGTCGAAAGCTCCAGTTTCAAAACATCAAAATCAATGTTTAAAGGCACAACAAGGTTTCAAGATACAAGTCCCGATTCTCAAGCTGATAGCGTCAAAACATGATTTTGACAAACATGGTGTTCTTAGAACCCCATTTCAAAGGTTGTGCCTCAAAAGCCTCATTTTTGGAGCATAAAAATTAGTGTTTGGAGGCACAATAAGGTTTCAAGACACAAGTCTCAATTCCAAATTCATTAGCGTCAAAACGCAATTTTTATGTACATCATGCTCCTAGAACCTCATTTCGGAGCTTGTGCCTTGAAAGCCCTAATTTTGGAACATCAAAATCAATGTTTGGAGGCACAACAAGGTTTCAAGAAGCAAGTCCCTATTTCGGAGCCTGGAATTTTGACGCACATCATTCTCTTAGAAGCTCATTGCGGAGCTTGTGCCTAGAAAGACCCAGTTTTGGAGCATCAAAATCAATGTTTGGAGGCACAACAAGGTTTCAAGATGCAAGTCCTGGTTCTAGAGTCAATATCATCAAAATCTGATTTTGGCGCACATCGTGCTCTTGGAACCTCATGTCAAAGCTTGTGCCTCGAAAGCCCGGGTTTCAAAGAATCAAAATCAATGTTTTGAGGCACAACAAGGTTTCAAGATGCAAGCCCAGATTCTAGAGCCAGTTTTATAAAAATTCAATTTTGATGCACATTGTGCTCTTAGAACCCAGTTTTGGAGCATCAAAATTGATGTTTTGAAGCACAACAAGGTTTCAAGATGCAAGTCCTGATTCTGGAGCCGATAGCATCAAAATTTGATTTTCATGCACATCATGCTTTTAGAACCTTGTTTTGGATCTTATGCCTCAATCTTCGGTTTTGAATCTTCAAAATTGGTGTTTGGAGGCACACAAGCTTTCAAGACGCAAGTCCCTATTCCGGAGCCTGTAGTGTCAAAACGTTATTTTGAAACACATCATGCTCTTAGAACCTCGTTTCAAAGCGTGTGGCTCAAAAGCTCCAATTTCAAAACATCAAAATAAATGTTTAAAGGTACCACAAGGTTTCAAGACACAAGTCCCAATTCCAGAGTTGGTAGAGTCAAAACGCAAGTTTGAAGTACATCGTGCTCTTAGAACCTCATTCCAGAGCTTGTGCCTTAAAAGCTTTGATTTTGACGCACATCAACAAGGTTTCAAGATGCAAGTCCCGATTCTAGAGTAAATAGAGTCAAAATCTAATTTTGGCGCACATCAACATCGTGCTCTTAAAACCTCATTTCGAAGCTTGTGCCTCAAAAGCCCCGGTTTTGGAGCATCAAAATCAGTATTTTGAGGCACAAGAAGGTTGCAAGATGCAAGTCTTGATTCTGGAGCAAGTAGCATCAAAATTTGATTTTGACGCACATTGTGATCTTAGAACCTTATTTTGAACCTTATGCCTCAAAATCTTTAGTTTCGAAGCATCAAAATTGGTGTTTGGAGACACAACAAGCTTTCAAGACGCAAGTATCTATTCAGGAGCTTGTAGTGTCAAAATGTGATTTTGATGCACATCTAGCTCTTAGAACCTCATTTCGGAGCGTGTGGCTCAAAACCTCTTGTTTCAAAACATCAAAATCAATGTTTAAATGCACAACAAGGTTTCAAGACACAAGTCCCGATTCTCAAGCTCATAGCGTCAAAACATGATTTTCACGAACATGGTGTTCTTAGAACCTCATTTCGAAGCTTTTGCCTTGAAAGCCCTGATTTTGGAACATTAAAATGATTGTTTTGAGGCACAACAATGTTTCAAAAAGCAAGTCCCTATTCCAGATCCTATAGCGTCAAAATTCCATTTAGACGCACGCACATCATTCTCTTAGAAGTTCATTTCGGAGCTTGTGCCTCGAAAGAACCAGTTTTGGAGCATGAAAATCAATGTTTGGAGGCACAACAAGGTTTCAAGATGTAAGTCCTGATTCTAGAGTCAATAGCGTCAAAATCTGATTTTGGGGCACATCTTGCTCTTAGAACCTTATTTCAAAGCTTGCGCCTTGAAATCCTCGGTTCGGAGCATCAAAATCAACGTTTTGAGGCACAACAAGATGCAGTCCCTATTTCAGAGCCTGTAGTGGGAAAACATGATTTTGATGCACATCATGCTCACCTCGTTTCGGAGCGTGTGGTTTAAAATGTCCAGTTTCAAAACATCAAAATCAATGTTTAAAGGCACAACAAGATTTCAAGACACAAGTCTCGATTCTCAAGCTGATAGCGTCAAAACATGATTTTGACAAACATGGTGTTCTTAGAACCTCATTTCGGAGGTTGTGCCTCAAACTCCTCATTTTTGGAGCATCAAAATCAATGTTTGGAGCTCATTTCCGAGCTTGTGCCTTGAAAGACCCAGTTTTGGAGCATCAAAATCAATGTTTGGAGGCACAACAAGGTTTCAAGATGCAAGTCCTGATTATAGAGTCAATAGCGTCAAAATTTGGTTTTGGCGCACATTGTGCTCAAATTAGTGTTTTGAGGCACAACAAGGTTTCAAGATGCAAGCCTCGATTCTGGAGCCTTTATTGTCAAAACGTGATTTTGAAGCACATCGTGCTCTTCGAACCTCATTTCGGAGCGTGTGGCTCCAAAGGTCCATTTTCAAAACATCAAAATCAATATTTAAAGGCATAACAAGGTTTCAAGACTCAAGTCCCTATTCTCAAGCTGATGGTGTCAAAACACGATTTTGACAAACATGGTGTTCTTAGAACCTCATTTCGGAGGTTGTGTTTCAAAAGCCTCATTTTTGGAGAATAAAAATTAGTGTTTGGAGGCACGACAAGGTTTCAAGACAAAAGTCCCAGTTCCAAAGTCGATAGCGTCAAAACGCAATTTTGATGTATATCGTGCTCTTAGAACCTCATTTCAGAGCTTGTGCCTTGAAAGCCCTGATTTTGGAACATAAAAATTAGTGTTTGGAGGTACAACAAGGTTTCAAGAAACAAGTCCCTATTCCGGAGCCTGTAGCGTCAAAATTCCATTTTGATGCACATCATTCTCTTAGAAGCTCATTTCAGAACTTGTGTCTTGAAAGACCTAGTTTTGGAGCGTCAAAATCAATGTTTCGAGGCACAACAAGGTTTCAAGATGCAAGCCCCGATTCTATATCTAGTAACATCAAAATTCAATTTTGATCCACATTGTGCTCGTAGAACCTTGTTTTAGAAATTGTGCCTCAAAAGCCCGAGTTTTGGAGCATCAAAATCGATGTTTGGAGGCACAACAAGGTTTCAAGATGCAAGTCCCGATTCTCAAGTTGATAGAATCAAAACACGATTATGGAGCCAGTAGCATCAAAATTTGATTTTGACGAGCAGGATGTGTGCCAAAATCAGATTTTGACGCTTTTGACTCAAGAATCAGGACTTGCATCTGGAAACCCTATTCCAAAACTGGGTCTTTCGAGGCAGAAGCTCTGAAATGAGCTTTTAAGAGAATGATGTGAGTGAAAATGAAATTTTGACCCTACAGGCTCCAGAATAGAAACTTGCTTGTTGAAACCTTGTTGTGCTTCCAAACACTGATTTTGATGTTCCAAAATAGGGCTTTCAAGGCACAAGCTCCGAAATGAGGTTCTAAGAGCACGATGTACATCAAAATTATGTTTTGACGTTACCAACTTTGGAATTGGGACTTGTGTCTTGAAACCTTGTTGTGTCTCCAAACACTAATTTTTATGCTCCAAAAATGATGATTTTGAGGCACAACCTCCGAAATGAGGTTCTAAGAACACTATATTTGTCAAAATCTTGTTTTGACGCTATCAGCTTGACAATCGAGACTTGTATCTTGAAACCTTGTTGTGCCTTTAAACATTGATTTTGATGTTTTGAAACTGGAGCTTTCAAGCCACACACTGCGAAACGAGGTTCTAAGAGCACGATGCACATCAAAATCACGTTTCGACACTACAGGCTCCAAAATAGGGACTTTCGTCTTGAATGCTTGTTGTGCCTCCAAAGACCAATTTTGATGCTTTGAAACATTGTTGTGCCTGCAAACATCGATTTTGATTCTCCAAACCTGGGGCTTTTGAGGCACAATTTCTAAAATAGGGTTCTAAGAGCACAATATGAATCAAAATTGAATTTTGATGCTACTGGCTCTAGAATTGGGGCTTGCATCTTGAAACGTTGTTGTGCCAAACAACAATAATTTTGATGCTCCGAAACCGGGGCTTTCGAGGCACAAGCTTTGAAATGAGGTTCTAAGAGCATGATGTACGCGAAAATCAGATTTTGCCGCTATTGACTCTAGAATCAGGACTTCAATCTTGAAACCTTGTTGTGCCTACAAACATTGATTTTGATGCTACCGGCTCTAGAATCGGGGCTTCCATCTTGAAACCTTGTTGTTCCTCCAAACATTGGTTTTGATGCTCAAAAACTGGGTCTTTCGAGGCACAAGCTCCGAAATGAGCTTCTAAGAGAATGATGTGTGTCAAAATGGAATTTTGATGCTACAGGCTCTAGAATAGGGACTTGATAATTTAAACCTTGTTGTGCCTCCAAACACTAATTTTCATGTTCCAAAATCAGGGCTTTCAAGGCACAAGCTCTGAAATGAGGTTCTAAGAGCACGATGTACATCAAAATTGTGATTTGACGCTATCGACTCTAGAATTGGGACTTGTGTCTTGAAACATTGTTGTGCCTCCAAAGACTAATTTTTATGCTCAAAAGCCTCATGTTTGGAGCTTGTGCCTTGAAAACCCTAATTTTGGAACATCAAAATCATTGTTTGGAGGCACAATAAGGTTTCAAGATGCATGTCGCGATTCTCGTGTTGGTAGCATCAAAATTTGATTTTGATGCACATCGTTCTTTTAGAACCTTGTTTCAAAGCTTGCACCTCAAACACCTCGGTTTCAGAACATCAAAATTGGTGTTTGGAGGCACAACAAGGTTTCAAGTTGCAAGTCCCAATTCTAGAGCCAGTAGTGTCAAAATGCGATTTTGAAGGAAATTGTGCTCTTAGAACCTTATTTAGGAGCTTGTCCCTTGAAAGCCCCGGTTAGGGAGCATCAAAATTGGTGTTTGGAGGCACAAGGTTGAAAGAAGCAAGTCGCGATTTCGGAGGCGGCAGCGTAAAAACGTGATTTTGACGTACATGGTATTCTTAGAGCATCGTTTGCGGAGCTTGTGCATTGAAAGCCCCAATTTTTAAACATCGAAATCAGTGTTTGGAGGCACAACAAGGTTTCAAGATGCAAGTCTCGATTCTAGAGTCAATAGCGTTAAAATCTGATTTTGGTGCACATCGTGCTCTTCGATCCTCATTTCGAAGCTTGTGCCTCGAAAGCCCCGGTTTCAGAGCATCAAAATCAATGTTTTTTGGCACAACAAGGTTTCATGATGCAAGCCTCGATTCTAGAGCCAGTAGAATCAAAATTCAATTTTGATTTACATTGTTCTCTTAGAACCCTGTTTTAGAAATTGTGCCTCAAAAGCCCCAGTTTTGGATCATCAAAATCAATGTTTGGAGGCACAATAAGGTTTCAAGATGCAAGTCCTGATTCTAGAGCCGGTAGCATCAAAATTTGATTTTTAGGCACATCATGCTCTTAGAACCTTGTTTTGGAGCTTATGCCTTAAAATATTTGGTTTCAAGATAGAAGTCTTGATTCTCAAGCTGATAGCGTCAAAACATGATTTTGACAAACATCGTGTTCTTAGAACCTCATTTCGGAAGTTGTGCCTCAAAAGCCTCGTTTTTGGAGCATAAAAATTAGTGTTTGGAGGCACAACAAGGTTTCAAGACACAAGTCCAAATTCAATTTTGATGCACGTTGTGCTCTTAGAACCTTGTTTTAGAAATTGTGCCTCAAAAGCCCCAGTTTTGGAGCATCAAAATCGATGTTTGGAGGGACAACAAGGTTTCAAGATGCAAGTCCTTATTCTGGAGCTGGTAGCGTCAAAATTTGATTTTAACGCACATCATGCTCTTAGAACCTTGTTTTGAGCTTATCCCTCAAAATCTTTGGTTTTGAAACATAGAAATTGGTGTTTGGAGGCAGAACAAGCTTTCAAGACACAAGTCCCTATTTCGGAGCATGTAGTGTCAAAACATGATTTTGAGGCACATCATGCTCTTAGAACCTCATTTCGAAGCATGTGGCTCAAATGCTCTAGTTTCAAAACATCAAAAAGAATGTTTAAAAGGCACAACCAGGTTTCAAGACACAAGTCCTGATTCTCAAGATTGGAGCATAAAAACACGATTTGTACAAACATGGCGTTCTTAGAACCTGATTTTAGAGGTTGTGCCTCAAAAGCCTCATGTTTGGAGCATAAAAATTAGTGTTTGGAGGCACAACAAATTTTCAAGGCACAAGTCCCAAATCCAGAGTCGGTAGCGTCAAAACGCAATTTTGATGTACATCGTGCTCTTAGAACCTCATTACGGAGCTTGTGCCTTGAAATCCCCAGTTTTGGAGTATCAAAATCAGTGTTTTGATGCACAACAAGGTTTCAAGATGCGAGCCACGATTCTAGAGCTTGCAACATCAAAATTCAATTTTGATCCACATTGTGCTCTAATAACCCTGTTTTGGAGCATCAAAATCGATGTTTGGAGGCACAAAAAGGTTTCAAGATGCAATTGTTGATTCTGGAGCCAGTGGTGTCAAAATTTGATTTTGACGCACATCGTGGTCTTAGAACCTTGTTTTGAAGCATCAAAATTGGCGTTCGGAGGCAGAACAAGCTTTCAAGATGCAAGTCCCTATTCCGGAGCCTGTAGTGTCAAAATGTTATTTTGATTCACATTGTGCTCTTAGAACCTCATTTCAGAGCATGTGGCTCGAAAGCTCCAGTTTCAAAACATGAAAATCAATGTTTAAAGGCACAATAAGGTTTCACGACACAAGTCCTGATTCTCAAAATGATAGCGTCAAAACACAATTTTGACAAACATGGTGTTCTTAGAACCTCATTTCGGAGGTTGTGCCTCAAAAGCCTCGTTTTTGGAGCATAAAAATTAGTGTTTGGAGGCACAATAAGGTTTCAAGACACAAGTCCCAATTCTACAATCAGTAGCGTCAAAACGCAATTTTGATGTACATTGTGCTCTTAGAACCTCATTTCGGAGCTTGTGTCTTGGAAGCCCTGATTTCGCAACATCAAAATTATTGTTTGGAGGCACAACAAGGTTTCAAGATGCAAGTCCCGATTCTCGTGCCGGTAGCATCAAAATTCAATTTTGATGCACATCGTTCTCTTAGAACCTTCTTTCAAAGCTTGCACCCCGAACGCCCCGGTTTCAGAATATCAAAATTGGTGTTTGGAGGCACAATAAGGTTTCAAGATGCAAGTCCCAATTCCAGAGCCGGTAGTGTCAAAATGCGATTTTGAAGCACATCGTGCTCTTAGAACCTTATTTAGGAGCTTGTCCCTAGAAAGCCCGGGTTTTCGAGCACCAAAATTGGTATTTGGAGGCACAAGGTTGTAAGACACAAGTCGCGATTTCGGAGCTGGTAGCATCAAAACGTGATTTTGATGCACATGGTGCTCTTAGAACCTCGTTTACGGAGCTTGTGCCTTGAAAGCTCTAGTTTCAAAACATCAAAATTAATGTTTAAAGCCATAACAAGGTTTCAAGACACAAGTCCTGATTCTCAAGCTGATAGCGTCAAAACACGATTTTGACAAATATGGTGCTCTTAGAGCCTCATTTCAGGCCTCAAAAGCCTCGTTTTTGGAGTATAAAAAAATAGTGTTTGGAGGCACAACAAGGTTTCAAGACGCAAGTCCCATTTGCAGAATCGGTAGCGTCAAAACGCAATTTTGATGTACATCGTGCTCTTAGAACCTCATTTCTAAGATTGTGCCTTGAAAGCCCTGATTTTGGAACATGAAAATCAATGTTTGGAGGCACAACAAGGTTTCAAGAAGCAAGTCCCTATTCTGGAGCCTGTAGCATCAAAACTCTATTTTGACGCACATCATTCTCTTAGAAGCTCATTTCGGAGCTTGTGCCTATAAAGACCCAGTTTTTGAAAATCAATGTTTGGAGGCATAGCAAGGTTTCAACATGTAAGTACTGATTTTAGAGTCAATATCATCAAAATCAAATTTTGGCGCACATCATGCTCTTAGAACCTCATTTCAAAGCATCAAAATCAGTGTTTTGAGGAAGAACAAGGTTTCAAGATGCAAGCCCCGATTCAAGAGCCGGCAGCATCAAAATTCAAGTTTGATGCACATTGTGCTCTTAGAACCCTATTTTAGAAATTGTGCCTCAAAAGCCCTAGTTTTGGTGCATCAAAATAGATGTTTGGAGGCACAACAAGGTTTCAAGATGCAAGTCCTGATTCTAGAGCCGGTAGCATCAAAATTTGATTTTGACACACATCGTGTTCTTAGAACCTTGTTTTGGAGCTTATGCCTCAAAATTTTCAGTTTCGAAGCATCAAAATTGGTGTTTGGAGGCACAACAAGTTTTGAAGACGCAAGTCCCTATTCCAGAGCCTGTAGTGCTCTTAGAACCTCATTTCAGAGCGTGTGGCTTGAAAGCTCCAGTTACAAAACATCAAAATAAATGTTTAAAGGCACAACAAGGTTTCAAGAGGGAAATCCCGATTCTCAAGCTGATAGCGTCAAAACACCATTTTGACAAACATGGTGTTCTTAGAACCCCATTTCAGAGGTTGTGCCTCAAAAGCCTCCTTTTTTTGGAGCATAAAATTAGAGTTTGGAGGCACAACAATGTTTCAAGTTACAAGTCCCAATTCTAGAGTCGGTAGCATCAAAGTGCAATTTTAATGTACATCAAAATCTGATTTTGGTGCACATCGTGCTCTTAGAACCTCATTTCAAAGCTTGTGCCTCGAAAGCCCCAATTTTGGAGCATCAAAATCATTGTTTCGAGGCACAACAAGGTTTCAAGATGCAAGCCCTGATTCTAGAGCCAGTATCATCAAAATTCAATTTTGATGCACATTGTGCTCTTAGAACCCTATTTTGGAAATTGTGCCTCAAAAGCCCCAATTTTGGAGCATCAAAATCGATGTTTCGAGGCACAACAAATTTTCAAGATGCAAGTCTCGATTCTAGAGTCAATAGCGTCAAAATCTGATTTTGGTGCACATCGTGCTCTTAGAACCTCATTTCGAAGCTTGTGCCTGGAAAGCCCCGGTTTCAAAGCATCAAAATTAGTGTTTCAAGGCACAACAAGGTTTCAAGATGCAAGCCCCGATTCTAGAGCCAGTAGCATCAAAATTGTTGCACATTGTGCTCTTAGACCCCTATTTTAGAAATTGTGCCTCAAAAGCCCCAGTTTTGGAGCATCAAAATCGATGTTTGGTGGCACAACAAGGTTTAAAGATGCAAGTCCTACTTCTGGAGCCGGTAGCGTCAAAATTTGATTTTGACGCACATTGTTCTCTTAGAACCTTGTTTTGGAGCTTATGCCTCAAAATCTTTGGTTTTGAAACATCAAAATTGGTGTTTGGAGGCACAAGAAGCTTTCAAGACGCAAGTCCCTATTCTAGAGCCTGTAATGTCAAAACATGATTTTGATGCACATCATGCTCTTAGAATCTCATTCGCAATGTGTCGCTCAAAAGCTCCAGTTTCAAAACATCAAAATCAATGTTTAAAGGCACAACAAGGTTTCAATACACAAGTCTCAATTATCAAGCTGATAGCGTCAAAACACGATTTTGACAAACATGGTGTTCTTAGAACCTTATTTTGGAGGTTGTCCCTCAAAAGCCTCATTTTTGGAGCATAAAAATTAGTGTTTGGACGCACAACAAGGTTTCAGGACACAAGTCCCAATTCCAGAGTCGGTAGCGTCAAAATTCAATTTTGATGTACATCATGCTCTTAGAATGTCATTTTAGAGCTTGTGCCTTGAAATCCCCGATTGTAGAGCCAGTAGCATCAAAATTCAATTTTGATTCACATTGTCCTCTTAGAACCCTATTTTAGAAATTGTGCCTCAAAAGCCCCAGTTTTGGAGCATCAAAATCGATGTTTGGAGGCACAACAAGGTTTCAAGACACAAGTCCCAATTCCAGAGTCGGTAGCATCAAAACACAATTTTGATGTACATTATGTTCTTAAAACCTCATTTCAGAGCTTGTGCCTTGAAAGCCTTGATTTTGGAACATCGAAATCAAAATCAATGTTCGGAGGCACAACAAGGTTTCAAGATGCAAGTCCAGATTCTAGAGTCAATAACGCCAAAATCTACTTTTCGCGCACATCGGGCTTTTAGAGCCTCATTTCAAAGCTTGTGCCTCCAAAGGCTCGGTTTTGGATCATCAAAATCAGTGTTTTGAGGCACAACAAGGTTTCAAGATACAAGTCTCGATTCTCAAGCTGATAGCGTCCAAACATGATTTTGAAAAATATGGTGTTCTTAGAACCTCATTTCAAAGGTTGTGCCTCAAAAGCCTTGTTTTTGGAGCATAAAAATTAGTGTTTGGAGGCACAACAAGGTTTCAAGACACAAGTTCCAATTCGAGAATTGGTAGCGTCAAAATGCAATTTTGATGTACATCGTGCTCTTAGAACCTCATTTTGGAGCTTGTGCCTTGAAATTCCTGATTTTGGAACATCAAAATTAATGTTTTGAGGCACAACAAAGTTTCAAGAAGCAATTCCTTATTCTGGAGCCTGTAGCGTCAAAATTCCATTTTAACGCACATTATTCTCTTAGAAGCTCATTTCGGAGCTTGTGTCTCGAAAGACCTAGTTTTGGAGCGCCAAAATCAATGTTTTGAGGCCCAACAAGGTTTCAAGATGCAAGCCCCGATTCTACAGCTAGGAGCATCAAAATTCAATTTTGGTGCATATTGTGCTCTTAGAACCCTGTTTTAGAAATTGTGCCTCAAAAGCCCTAGTTTTGGAGCATCAAAATCTATGTTTGGAGGCACAACAAGGTTTCAAGAAGCAAGTCTTGATTCAGGAGCCGGTAGCATCAAAATTTGATTTTGACGCAAATCGTGGTCTTAGATCCTTGTTTTGGAGCTTACGGCTCAAAATCTTCGGTTTTGAAGCATCGAAATTGGTGTTTGGAGGCACATCAAGATTTCAAGACACAAGTCCCTATTCCGGAGCCTGTATTCTCAAGACATGATTTTGATGCACATCATGCTCTTAGAACCTCGTTTTGAAGCGTATGGCTCGAAAGTTCTAGTTTCAAATCATCAAAATCAATGTTTAAAGGCAAAACAAGGTTTCAAGAAATAAGTCTTGATTCATAAGCTGATAGCTTAAAACACGATTTTGACAAACATGGTGTTCTTAGAACCTCATTTCGGAGGTTGTGCCTCAAAAACCTAATTTTTGGAGCATAAAACTTAGTGTTTGGAGGCACAAGGTTTCAAGACGCGAGTCCCGATTCTCAAGATGATAGCATCAAAACACGATTTTGACAAACATGGTGTTCTTAAAACCTCATTTCAGAGGTTGTGCATCAAAAGCCTCATTTTTTGAGCGTAAAATTAGTGTTTGGAGGCACAACAAGGTTTCAAGAAACAAGTCCCAATTCCAGAGTCGGTAGCATCAAAACACAATTTTGATGTACATCATGCTATTACAACCTCATTTCGGAGCTTGTGCCTTGAAAGCCTTGATTTTGGAACATCAAAATCAGTGTCAATAGCGTCAAGTCTCGAATCTCAAGCTGATAGCGTCAAAACACGATTTTGACAAACATGGTGTTCTTAGAACCTCATTTTGGAGGTTGTGCCTCAAAAGCCTCATTTTTGGAGCATAAAAATTATTGTTTGGAGGCGAAACATGGTTTCAAGACACAAGTCCCAATTCCAGAGTCGCTAGTGTCAAAATGCAATTTTTATGTACATCGTGCTCTTAGAACCTCATTTTGGAGCTTGTGCCTTGAAAAACCCAATTTTGGAACATCAAAATCATTGTTTGGATGCAAAACAAGGTTTCAAGATGCATGTCCCGATTCTCGTGCTGGTAGCATCAAAATTTGATTTTGATGCACATCGTTCTCTTAGAACCTTGTTTCAAAGCTTGCACCTCGAACACCTCGGTTTCAGAATATCAAAATTGATGTTTGGAGGCACAACAAGGTTTCAAGTTGCAAGTCCCAATTCCAGAACCGGTAGTGTCAAAATGTGATTTTGAAGGAAATTGTGCTCTTAGAACCTTATTTAGGAGCTTGTCCCTCGAAAGCCCTGGTTTGGGAGCATCAAAATTGGTGTTTGGAGGCACAAGGTTGCAAGAAGCAAGTCACCATTTTGGAGGCGGCAGCGTAAAAAAGTGATTTTGACACACATGGTGCTCTTAGAGCGTTGCTTGTGCCTCGAAAGCCCCGATTTTGAAACATCGAAATCAGTGTTGGGAGGCACAACAAGGTTTCAAGATGCAAGTCCCGATTCTAGAGTCAATAGCGTTAAAATCTGATTTTGGTGCACATCGTGCTCTTCGAACCTCATTTCGAAGCTTGTGCCTCAAAAGCCCTAGTTTCAGAGCAACAAAATCAGTGTTTTTTGGCACAACAAGGTTCCAAGATGCAAGCCATGATTCTAGAGCCAATAGAATCAAAATTCAATTTTGATTTATATTGTTCTCTTAGAACCCTCTTTTAGAAATTGTGCCTCAAAAGCCCCAGTTTTGGAGCATCAAAATCAATGTTTGGAGGCACAACAAGGTTTCAAGATGCAAGTCTTGATTCTGGAGCCGGTAGCATCAAAATTTGATTTTTACGCACATCGTGCTCTTAGAACCTTATTTTGGAGCTTATGCCTCAGAATATTTGATTTCGAAGCATGAAAATTGTTGTTTGGAGGCACAACAAGCTTTCAATAGGCAAGTCCCTGTTCTGGAGCCTGTAGTGTCAAAACATGATTTTGATGCACATCGTGCTCTTAGAACCTCGTTTCGGAGCATGTGGCTCGAAAGCTCCTGTTTCAAAACATCAAAATCAATGTTTAAAGGAACAAAAAGGTTTCAAGACACAAGTCCTGATTCTCAAGCTGATAGCATCAAAACACGATTTTGACAAACATGGTGTTCTTAGAATCTCATTACGGAGGTTGTGCCTCAAAATCCTCGTTTTTGGAGCATAAAAATTAGTGTTTAGAGGCACAACAAGGTTTCAAGACACAAGTCCCAATTCCAAACTCGGCAGCGTCAAAATGCAATTTTAATGTACATCGTGCTCTTAGAACCTCATTTTGGAACTTGTGCCTTTAAAGCCCTGATTTTTTAACATCAAAATCAGTGTTTGGAGGCACAAAAAGGTTTAAAGAAGCAAGTCCCTATTCCGGAGGCTATAGCATCAAAATTCCATTTTGACACACATCCTTCTCTTAGAAGCTCATTTTGAAGCTTGTAACTCAAAAGACCCAGTTTTGGAGTGTCAAAATCAACGTTTGGAGGCACAAATAGGTTTCAAGATGCAAGTTCTGATTCTAGAGCCGGTAGCGTCAAAATTTGATTTTGACGCACATCGTGCTCTTAGAACCTTGTTTTAGAGCTTATGCCTCAAAATCTCTGGTTTCCAAGCATCAAAATTGGTGTTTGGAGGCACAACAAGCTTTCAAGATGCAAGTCCCTATTCCGGAGCCTGTAGTGTCAAAACTTGATTTTGATGCACATCGTGCTCTTAGAATCTCATTTCAGAGCATGTGACTTGAAAGCTCGAGTTTCAAAACATCAAAATCAATGTTTAAAGGCACAACAAGGTTTCAAGAAAAAAGTCCCAATTCTCAAACTGATAGCGTCAAAACACGATTTTGACAAACATGGTGTTCTTAGAACCTCATTTTGGAGGTTGTGCCTCAAAAGCCTCATTTTTGGAGCATAAAAACTAGTGTTTGGAGGCACAAAAAGGTTTCAGGACACAAGTCCCAATTCCAGAGTCGGTAGCGTGTAAATGCAATTTCGATTTACATTGTCCTCTTAGAACCTCATTTCGGAGCTTGTGCCTTGAAAGCTTTGATTTTGGAACATCAAAATCAATGTTTTGAGGCACAACAAGGTTTCAAGAAGCAAGTCCCTATTTTGGAGCCTATAGCATCAAAATTCCATTTTGACGCACATCATTGTCTTAGAAGCTCATTTCGGAGCCTGTGCCTCGAAAGACCCAGTTTTCAAGCATCAAAATCAATGTTTGGAGGCAGAACAAGGTTTCAAGATGCAGGTCGCGATTTTAGAGTCAAGAGTGTCAAAATCTGATTTTGGCGCACATCGTGCTCTTAGAATCTCATTTCAAAACTTGTGCCTCGAAAGCTCTCGTTTTGGAGCATCAAAATCATTGTTTTGAGGCACAACAAGGTTTCAAGATGCAAGGCCCGATTTTAGAGCCAGTAGCATCAAAATTCAATTTTGATGCACATTGTGCTCTTAGAACCTTGTTTTAGAAATTGTGCTTCAAAAGCCCCAGTTTTGAAGCATCAAAATCGATATTTGGTGGCACAACAAGCTTTCAAGATGCAAGTCCCTATTCTGGAGCCTGTAGTGTCAAAATGTGATTTTGCTGCTTAGAACCTCGTTTCGGAGCGTCTGACTCGAAAGCTCCAGTTTCAAAACATCAAAATCAATGTTTAAAGGCACAACAAGGTTTCGAGACACAAGTACCGATTCTCAAGCTGATAGCATCAAAACATGATTTTGACAAACATGGTGTTCTTAGAACCCCATTTCGGAGGTTGTGCCTCAAAAGCCTCGTTTTAGGAGCATAAAATTTAGTGTTTGGAGGCACAACAAGGTTTCAAGACACAAGTCCCAATTCTAGAGTCAGTAGCATCAAAACGTAATTTTGAAGTACATCGTGCTCTTAGAACCTCATTTCGGAGCTTGTAGTGTCAAAATTTGATTTTGATGCACATCGTTCTCTTAGAATCTTGTTTCGAAGCTTGCACCTCAAATGCCTTAGTGTCGCAATATAAAAATTGGTGTTTGGAGGCACAACAAGGTTTGGAGATGCAAGTCCCAATCCCAGAGCCGATAGTGTCAAAATGCGATTTTGAAGCACATTGTTCTCTTAGAACCTTATTTAGGAGCTTGTCCCTCAAAAGCCCCGGTTTGAGAGCATCAAAATTGGTATTTGGAGGCACAAGGTTGCAAGACGCAAGTCGCGATAGCCGGTAGCAACAAAATGTGATTTTGACGCACATGGTACTCTTAGAGCCTCGTTTCCGGAGCTTGTGCCTCGAAAGCCCTAATTTTGAAACATCGAAATCAGTGTTCGGAGGCACAACAAGGTTTCAAGATGCAAGCCCCGATTCTAGAGCTACTAGCATCAAAATTCAATTTTGATGCACGTTGTGCTCTTAGAACCCTACTTTAGAAATTTTGCCTCAAAAAACCCCGGTTTTGGAGCATCAAAATCGATGTTCGGAGGCACAAAAAGGTTTCAAGACACAAGTCCCAATTCAAAAGTCGGTAGCATCAAAACGCAATTTTGATGTACATTGTGGTCTTACTCATTTCAGAGCTTGTGCATTGAAAGCCCTAATTTTGGCAAACATCAAAATCAATGTTTTGAGGCACAAAAAGGTTATAAGAAGCAAGTCCCTATTCCGGAGCCTAAAACGTCAAAATTCCATTTTGACGCACATCATTCTCTTAGAAGCTCATTTCAGAGCTTGTGCCTCGAAAGACCCAGATTTGGAGCATCAAAATCAATGTTTGGAGGCACAATAAAGTTTCAAGATGCAAGTCCTGATTCTAGAGTCAATAGCATCAAAATTTGATTTTCACGGACATCGTGTTCTTAGAACCTCATTTCAAAGCTTGTGCCTCGAAAGCCCCATTTTCGGAGCATCAAAATCAATGTTTTGATGCAAAACAAGGTTTCAAGATCCAAGGCTCGATTCTAGAGCCAATAGCATCAAAATTCAATTTTGATTCACATTGTGCTCTTAGAACCCTGTGTTATAAATTGTGTCTCAAAAGCATCAATTTTGGAGCATCAAAATCGATGTTAGGAGGCACAACCAGGTTTGAAGATGCAAGTCCTTATTTTGGAGCCGGTAGCGTCAAAATTTGATTTTGACGCACATCGTGCTCTTAGAACCTTGTTTTGGAGCTTATGCCTCAAAATATTTGGTTTCAAAGCATCAAAATTGGTGTTTGGAAGCACAACAATGTTTCAAGATGCAAGACCTGATTCTAAGCGTGTGCCTCGAAAGCCCTAGTTTTTTAGCATCAAAATCAGTGTTTTAAGGCACAAAAAGGTTTCAAGATGCAAGACTCGATTCTAGAGCTAGTAGCATGAAAATTCAATTTTGATGCATATTATGCTCTTCGAACCCTGTTTTAGAAATTGTACCTCAAAAGCCCTAGTTTTGGAGCATCAAAATCGATGTTTGGAGGCACAACAAGGTTTCAAGATGCAAGTCCTAATTTTGGTGCCCGTAGCGTTAAAGTTTGATTTTGACGCACATCATGCTCTTAGAACCTTGTTTTGGAGCTTATGCCTCAAAATCTTTGGTTTCAAAGCATCAAAATTGGTTTTTTCAGGCACAACAAGCTTTGAAGATGCAAGTCCCTATTTTGGAGCCTGTAAAGTCAAAACATTATTTTGATGCACATCGTTCTCTGAGAACCTCATTTCAGAGCGTGTGGCTCGAAAGCTCCAGTTTCAAAACATCAAAATCAATGTTTAAAGGCAAACAAAGGTTTCACGACACAAGTCCCGATTGTCAAGCTGATAGCATCAAAACACTATTTTGACAAACATGGTGTTCTTAGAACCTCATTACGGAGGTTGTGCCTCAAAAGCGTCATTTTTGGAGAATAAAAATTAGTGTTTGGAAGCACAACAATGTTTAGGGACACAAGTCCCAATTCCAGAGTCGGTAGCGTCAAAACGCAATTTTGATGTACATCGTGCTCTTAGAACCTCATTTTGGAGGTTATGCCTTGAAAGCCCTGAGTTTCGAACATCAAAATTAGTGTTTGGAGGCACAACAAGCTTTAAAGAAGCAAGTCCCTATACATCATTCTCTTAGAAGCTCGTTTCGGAGCTTGTGCCTCGAAAGACCCAGTTTTGGAGCGTCAAAATCAATGTTTGGAGGCACAACAACGTTTCAAGACGCAAGTCCCGATTCTAGAGTCAATAGCGTCAAAATATGATTTTGGCGCACATCGTGCTCTTAGAACCTCATTTCGAAGCTTGTGCCTCGAAAGCCTCGGTTTTGGAGCATCAAAATCAGTGTTTTGAGGCACAAGAAGTTTGTAAGATGCAAGTCCTGATTCTAGAGTGGTTAGCATGCACATTGTGCTCTTAGAACCTTATTTTGAAGCTTATGCCTCAAAATCTTCGGTTTCGAAGCATCAAAATGTGTGTTTGGAGACACAACAAGCTTTCAAGACGTAAGTCCCTATTCCGGAGCTTGTAGTGTCAAAACATGATTTTGATGTACATCGTGCTCTTAGAACCTCATTTCGGAGAGTGTGGCTCGAAAGCTCTAGTTTCAAAATATCAAAATCAATGTTTAAAGGCTCAACAAGGTTTCAAGACACAAGTCCCGATTCTCAAGCTCATACTGTCAAAACATGATTTTGACGAACATGGTGTTCTTAGAACCTCATTTAACAGGTTATGCCTCAAAAGCCTCATTTTGGAGTGTAAAAATTAGTGTTTGGAGGCACAACAAGGTTTCAAGACACAAGTCCCTATTCCGGATCCTATAGAGTCAAAATTCCATTTTCACGCATGCACATCATTCTCTTAGAAGTTCATTTCGGAGGTTGTGCCTCGAAAGACCCAGTTTTGTAGCATCAAAATTAATGTTTCGAGGCACAACAAGGTTTCCAGATGCAAGCCCCGATTCTACAGCCAGTAGCATCAAAATTCAATTTTCATGCACATTGTGCTGTTAGAACCCTGTTTTAGAAATTCTGCCTCTAAAGCCACAGTTTTGGAGCATCAAAAGCTATGTTTGGAAGAACAAGTTTCAAGATGCAAGTCTTGAGCCCGTAGCATCAAAATTTGATTTTGATGCACATCGTGTACCTAGAATGTTTTGGAGCTTATGCCTCAAAATTTTCGGTTTCAAAACATCAAAATTGCTGTTTGGAGACACAACAATCTTTCAAGATGCAAATCCCTATTCCGGAGCCTATAGTGTCAAAACACAATTTTGATGTACATCATGCTCTTAGAACCTCATTTCAGAATTTGTGCCTTTAAAGCACTGATTTTGGAACATCAAAATCAGTGTTTGGAGGCACAACAGGTTTAAAGAAGCAAATCCCTATTCCGAAGCCTGTAGAGTTAAAATTCCATTTTGACGCACATCATTCTCTTAGAAGCTCATTTCTGAGCTTGTGCCTCAAAAGACATAGTTTTGGAGCATCAAAATCAATATTTGGAGGCACAACAAAGTTTCAAGATGCAAGTCCCGATTCTAGAGTCAATAGCGTCAAAATCAAATTTTGATGCACATCTTGTTCTTAGAACCTCATTTCGAAGCTTGTGCCTTGAAAGCCCCAGTTCCGGAGCATCAAAATCAATGTTTTGAGGCAAAACAAGGTTTCAAGATCCAAGCCCCGATTCTTGAGCCAATAGCATCAAATTTCAATTTTGATTCACATTGTGCTCTTAGAACCCTGTGTTATAAATTGTGTCTCAAAAGCCCCAATTCTGGAGCATCAAAATCAATCTTAGGAGGCACAGCAAGGTTTGAAGATGCAAGTCTTGATTCTGGAGCCGGTAGCGTCAAAAATTGATTTTGACGCACATCGTGCTTTTACAACCTTGTTTTGGAGCTTATGCCTAAAACTCTTCGATTTCAAAACATCAAAATTGGTGTGGCTCGAAAGCTCTAGTTTCAAAACATCAAAATCAATGTTTAAAGGCACAACAAGGTTTCAAGACACAAGTCCCGATTCTCAAGTTGATAGCGTCAAAAAATGATTTTGACAAACATGGTGTTCTTAGAAACTCATTCAGGAGGCTGTGCCTCAAAAGCCTCATTTTTGGAACATAAAAATTAGTGTTTGGAGGCGCAACAAGGTTTCAAGACACAAGTCCCAACTTCAATGTCGGTAGCGTCAAAATACAATTTTAATGTACACCATGCTCTTAGAACCTCATTTCGGAGCTTGTGCCTTGAAAGCATTGATTTTGGAACATAAAAAAGTGTTTGGAGGCACAACAAGGTATCAAGAAGCAAGTCCCTATTCCGGATCCTGTAGCGTTAAAATTCTATTTTGACGCACATCAATCTCTTAGAAGCTCATTTCGGAGCTTGTGCCTCGAAAGGCCCACTTTTGGAGCGTCAAAATGAATGTTTCGAGGCAGAAAAAGGTTTCAATATGCAAGTCTCGATTCCAGAGCCAGTAGTATCAAAATGAGATTTTGAAGCAAATTGTGCTCTGAGAACCTTATTTAGGAGCTTTTCCCTCGAAAGCCCCAGTTTGGGAACATCAAAATTGGTGTTTGGAGGCACAAGGTTGCGAGAAGCAAGTCGTGATTTCGGACCTGGTAGCGTCAAAATGTGATTTTAAGGCACATGGTGCTCTTAGAGCATCGTTTGCGGAGCTTGTGCCTCGAAAGCCCCAATTTTGAAACATCAAAATCAATGTTTGGAGGCACAACAAGGTTTCAAGATCCAAGTCGCCATTCTAGAGTCAATAGCGTCAAAATCTGATTTTGGTGCAAATCGTGCTCTTAGAACCTCATTTCGAAGCTTGTGCCTCGAAAGACCCGGTTTCGGAGCATCAAAATTAGTGTTTTTTGGCACAACAAGGTTTCAAGATACAAGCCCCGATTCTAGAGCCAGTAGCATCAAAATTCTATTTTGATGCACATTGTGCTCGTAGAACCCTGTTTTAGAAATTGTGCCTCAAAAGCCCCAGGTTTGGAGCATCAAAATCGATGTTTGCAGCCACAACAAGGTTTCAAGATGCAAGTCCTGATTCTAGAGCCGGTAGCGTCAAAATTTGATTTTGACGCACGTCATGCTCTTAGAACCTTGTTTTGGAGCTTATGCCTCAAAATATTTGGTTTCGCAGCATCAAAATTGGTGTTTGGAGGCACAACAAGCTTTCAAGAATGCCGGACCCTGTATTGTCAAAACGTGATTTTGATGCACATCATGCTCTTAGAAACTCGTTTCGGAGCATGTGGCTCGAAAGCTCCAGTTTCAAAACATCAAAATTAATATTTAAATGCACAACAAGGTTTGAAGACACAAGTCCTGATTCTCAAGCTGATAGCGTCAAAAGACAATTTTGACAAACAAGGTGTTCTTAGAACCTCATTTCGGACGTTGTGCCTCAAAAGCCTCATTTTTGGAGCATAAAAATTAGTGTTTGGAGAGGCACAACAAGGTTAAAAGGCGCAAGTCGCAATTCCAAAGTCGGTAGCGTCAAAATGCAATTTAGATGTACATCGTGCTCTTGAAACCTTATTTTGGAGCTTCTGCCTTGAAAGCCTTGATTTTGCAACATCAAAGTCAGTGTTTGGAGGCACGGCAAGGTTTCAAGTAGCAAGTCCCTATTCTGGAGCCGGCAGCATAAACATTTAGACTCACATCATGCTTTAGAACCTTTTTTTGGAGCTTATGCCTCAAAACAAGTCCCAATTCTAGAGTCGGTAGCGTCAAAACGCAATTTTGATGTACATCATGCTCTTAGAACCTCATTTCCGAGCTTGTGCCTTGAAAGCCCTGGTTTTGGAACAAAAAAATTAGTGTTTGGAGGCACACAACAAGGTTTCAAGAAGCAAGTCCCTATTCCGGAGCCTCTAGCGTCAAAATTTCATTTTGACGCATATTATTCTCTTAGAAGCTCATTTCGGAGCTTGTGCCTCAAAAGTCCTAGTTCCAGAGTTGGTAGCGTCAAAATGCAATTTTGATGTACATGCTCTTAAAACCTCATTTCGGAGCTTGTGCCTTGAAAGCCGTGATCTTGGCAGATCAAAATCAATGTTTTGAAGCACAATAAGGTTTCAAGAGGCAAGTCTCTATTCCATTTTTATGCACATCATTCTCTTAGAAGCTCATTCCGGAGCTTGTACTTGGAAAGATCCAGATTTGGAGCATCAAAATCAATGTTTGGAGGCACAACAAGTTTCAAAATCTGATTTTGGTGCACATCGTGCTCTGAGAACCTCATTTCGAAGCTTGTGCCTTAAAAGCCCCGGTTTCGGAGCATCAAAATTAGTGTTTTGCGGCACAACAAGGTTTCAAGATGCAAGCCTCGATTTTAGAGCTAGTAGCATCAAAATTCTATTTTGATGCAAATTGTGCTCTTAGAACCCTGGTTTACAAATTGTGCTCTTAGAACAAGGTTTCAAGATGCAAGTCTTGATTCAGGAGCAAGTAGCATCAAAATTTGATTTTGACGCACATAGTGGTCTTACAACCTTGTTTTGATGCTTATGCCTCAAAATCTTTGGTTTCGAAGCATCAAAATTGGTGTTTGGAGGCACAACAAGCTTTCAAGACGCAAGTCCCTATTCTAGAGCCTGTAGTGTCAAAACATGATTTTGATTCACATCATGCTCTTAGAACCTCATTCTGGAGGTTGTGCCTCAAAAGCCTCATTTTTGGAGCATAAAAATTAGTGTTTGGAGGCACAACAAGGTTTCAAGAAACAAGTCCCAATTCAGAGTCCCAATTTAAACATCCTTTCAAAGCTTCTGCCTCAAAAGCCAGTTTTGGAGTTTCAAAATCAGTGTTTGCACAACAAGGTTTCAAGATTCAAGCCCCGATTCTAGAGCCAGTAGCATCAAAATTCAATTTTGATACATATTGTGCTCTTTGAACCCTATTTTAGATATTGTGCCTCGAAAGCCCCAACTTTGAAGCATCAAAATCGATGTTTGGAGGGACAATAAGGTTTCAAGATGCAAGTCTTGATTCTTGAGCCGGTAGCATCAAAATTTCATTTTGATGCACATCGTGCTCTTAGAACCTTTTTTTGGAGCTTATGCCTCAAAATCATCAATTTCGAAGCATCAAAATTGCTATTTGGAGGCACAACAAGCTTTCAAGACGCAAATCCCTATTCCGGAGGCCGCCGTGGCAAAATGTGATTTTGATGCACATTGTGCTCTTAGAACCTCGTTTCAGAGCATGTGGCTTGAAAGCTTCAGTTTTGAAACATCAAAATCAATGTTTAAAGGCACAACAAGGTTTCAAGACACAAGTACCGCTTCTCAAGCTAATAGTGTCAAAACATGATTTTGACAAACATGGTGTTCTTAGAACCTCATTTTGGAGATTGTGCCTCAAAAGCCTCCTTTTTGGAGCATAAAAATCAGTGTTTGGAGGCACGACAAGGTTTCAAGACACAAGTCCCAATTCCAGAGTTTGGAGGCACAACAAGGTTTCAAGAAGCGAGTCGCTATTCTGGAGCCTGTAGCGTCAAAATTTCATTTTGACGCACATCATTCTCTTAGAAGCTCATTTCGGAGCTTGTGCCTCAAAAGAGCAAGTTTTGGAGAGTCAAAATCAACGTTTGGAGGCACAACATGGTTTCAAGATGCAAGTCCCGATTCTAGAGTCAATAGCATCAAAATCTGATTTTAGCGTACATCATGCTTTTAAAACCTCATTCTGAAGCTTGTGCCTCAAAAGCACTGGTTTCAGAGCATCAAAATCAGTGTTTTGAGGCACAACAAGGTTTCAAGATGCAAGCCCTGATTCTAGAGCTAGTAGCATCAAAATTCAATTTTGATGAACATTGTGATCTTAGAACCCTGTTTTAGAAATTGTGCCTCAAAAGCCCTAGTTTTGGAGCATCAAAATCGATGTTTGGAGGCACAACAAGGTCTCAAGATTCAAGTCCTGATTCTGGAGCAAGTAGCGTCAAAATTTGATTTTGATACACATAGTGCTCTTAGAACCTTTTTTTGGAGTTTATGCGTCAAAATCGTTGATTTCGTAGCATCAAAATTGGTGTTAGGAAGCAGAAGAAGCTTTCAAAACGCAAGTCCTTATTCTAGAGCTTGTAATGTCAAAGCGTTATTTTGATGCACGTTGTGCTCTTAGAACTTCGTTTTCAAAATCATTGTTTTGAGGCACAACAAGGTTTCAAGATGCAAGACCCTATTCTAGAGCCAGTAGCATCAAAATTCAATTTTGATGCATATTGTGCTCTTAGAACCCTGCTTTAGAAATTGTGCTTCAAAAGCCCCAGTTTTGGAGCATCAAAATCGATATTTGGAGGCAAATCAACCTTTCAAGATGCAAGTCCCTATTTCGAAGCTTGTAGTGTCAAAACGTGATTTTGGAGCGTGTAACTCAAAAGCTCCAGTTTCAAAATATCAAAATCAATGTTTAAAGGCACAACAAGGTTTCGAGAGACAATTATCGATTCTCAAGCTGATAGCATCAAAACATGATTTTGACAAACATGGTGTTCTTAGAACCTCATTTCGGAGGTGGTGCCTCAAAAGCCTCGTTTAAGGAGCATAAAATTTAGTGTTTGGAGGCACAACAAGGTTTCAAGACACAAGTCCCAATTCCAGAGTCGGTAGCGTCAAAACGCAATTTTGAAGTACATCGTGCTCTTAGAACCTCATTTCGGAGCTTGTAGTGTCAAAATTTGATTTTGATGCACATCGTTCTCTTAGAACCTTGTTTCGAAGCTTGCACCTCGAATGCCTTAGTGTCGCAATATAAAAATTGGTGTTTGGAGGCACAACAAGGTTTGGAGATGCAAGTCCCGATCCCAGAGCCGGTAGTGTCAAAATGCGATTTTGAAGCACATTGTTCTCTTAGAACCTTATTTAGAAGCTTGTCCCTCAAAAGCCCCGGTTTGAGAGCATCAAAATTGGTATTTGGAGGCACAAGGTTGCAAGACGCAAGTCGCGATAGCCGGTAGCATCAAAATGTGATTTTGACGCACATGGTGCTCTTAGAGCCTCGTTTCCGGAGCTTGTGCCTCGAAAGCCCTGATTTTGAAACATCGAAATCAGTGTTCGGAGGCACAACAAGGTTTCAAGATGCAAGCCCCGATTCTAGAGCTAGTAGCATCAAAATTGAATTTTTATGCACATTGTGCTCTTAGAACCCTATTTTAGAAATTGTGCCTCAAAAAACCCCGATTTTGGAGCATCAAAATCGATGTTCGGAGGCACAACAAGGTTTCAAGACACAAGTCCCAATTCCAAAGTCAGTAGCATCAAAACACAATTTTGATGTACATTGTGGTCTTACTCATTTCAGAGCTTGTGCATTGAAAGCCCCAATTTTGGCGAACATCAAAATCAATGTTTTGAGGCACAAAAAGGTTATAAGAAGAAAGTCCCTATTCCAGAGCCTAAAGCGTCAAAATTCCATTTTGACGCACATCATTCTCTTAGAAGCTCATTTGGAGCATCAAAATCCATGTTTGGAGGCACAATAAAGTTTCAAGATGCAAGTCCTGATTCTAGAGTCAATAGCATCAAAATTTGATTTTCACGGACATCGTGTTCTTAGAACCTCATTTCAAAGCTTGTGCCTCGAAAGCCCCATTTTCGGAGCATCAAAATCAGGGTTTTGAGGCAAAACAAGGTTTCAAGATCCAAGGCTCGATTCTAGAGCCAATAGCATCAAAATTCAATTTTGATTCACATTGTGCTCTTAGAACCCTGTGTTATAAATTGTGTCTCAAAAGCATCAATTTTGGAGCATCAAAATCGATGTTAGGAGGCACAACAAGGTTTGAAGATGCAAGTCCTTATTTTGGAGCCGGTAGTGTCAAAATTTGATTTTGACGCACATCGTGCTCTTAGAACCTTGTTTTGGAGCTTATGCCTCAAAATATTTGGTTTCAAAGCATCAAAATTGGTGTTTGGAAGCACAACAATGTTTCAAGATGCAAGACCTGATTCTAAGCATGTGCCTCGAAAGCCCTAGTTTTTTAGCATCAAAATCAGTGTTTTGAGGCACAACAAGGTTTCAAGATGCAAGACTCGATTCTAGAGCTAGTAGCATGAAAATTCAATTTTGATGCATATTATGCTGTTCGAACCCTGTTTTAGAAATTGTACCTCAAAAGCCCTAGTTTTGGAGCATCAAAATCGATGTTTGGAGGCACAACAAGGTTTCAAGATGCAAGTCCTAATTTTGGTGCCCGTAGCGTTAAAGTTTGATTTTGACGCACATCATGCTCTTAGAACCTTGTTTTGGAGCTTATGCCTCAAAATCTTTGGTTTCAAAGCATCAAAATTGGTTTTTTCAGGCACAACAAGCTTTGAAGATGCAAGTCCCTATTTTGGAGCCTGTAAAGTCAAAACATGATTTTGATGCACATCGTTCTCTGAGAACCTCATTTCAGAGCGTGTGGCTCGAAAGCTCCAGTTTCAAAACATCAAAATCAATGTTTAAAGGCAAACAAAGGTTTCACGACACAAGTCCTGATTGTCAAGCTGATAGCGTCAAAACACTATTTTGACAAACATGGTGTTCTTAGAACCTCATTACGGAGGTTGTGCCTCAAAAGCGTCATTTTTGGAGAATAAAAATTAGTGTTTGGAAGCACAACAATGTTTAGGGACACAAGTCCCAATTCCAGAGTCGGTAGCGTCAAAACACAATTTTGATGTACATCGTGCTCTTAGAACCTCATTTTGGAGCTTGTGCCTTGAAAGCCCTGATTTTCGAACATCAAAATTAGTGTTTGGAGGCGCAACAAGGTTTAAAGAAGCAAGTCCCTATACATCATTCTCTTAGAAGCTCGTTTCGGAGCTTGTGCCTCGAAAGACCCAATTTTGGAGCGTCAAAATCAATGTTTGGAGGCACATCAAGGTTTCAAGACGCAAGTCCCGATTCTAGAGTCAATAGCATCAAAATATGATTTTGGCGCACATCGTGCTCTTAGAACCTCATTTCAAAGCTTGTGCCTCGAAAGCCTCGGTTTTGGAGCATCAAAATCAGTCTTTTGAGGCACAAGAAGTTTGTAAGATGCAAGTCCTTATTCTAGAGCGGTTAGCATGCACATTGTGCTCTTAGAACCTTATTTTGAAGCTTATGCCTCAAAATCTTCGGTTTCGAAGCATCAAAATGTGTGTTTGGAGACACAACAAGCTTTCAAGACGTAAGTCCCTATTCCAGAGCTTGTAGTGTCAAAACATGATTTTTATGTACATCATGCTCTTAGAACCTCATTTCGGAGCGTGTGGCTCGAAAGCTCTAGTTTCAAAACATCAAAATCAATGTTTAAAGGCTCAACAAGGTTTCAAGACACAAGTCTCGATTCTCAAGCTCATAGTGTCAAAACATGATTTTGACGAACATGGTGTTCTTAGAACCTCATTTAAGAGGTTATGCCTCAAAAGCCTCATTTTGGAGTGCAAAAATTAGTGTTTGGACGCACAACAAGGTTTCAAGACACAAGTCCCTATTCCGGATCCTATAGAGTCAAAATTCCATTTTCACGCATGCACATCATTCTCTTAGAAGTTCATTTCGGAGGTTGTGCCTCGAAAGACCCAGTTTTGTAGCATCAAAATTAATGTTTCGAGGCACAACAAGGTTTCCAGATGCAAGCCCCGATTCTAGAGCCAGTAGCATCAAAATTCAATTTTCATGCACATTGTGCTGTTAGAACCCTGTTTTAGAAATTGTGCCTCAAAAGCCACAGTTTTGGAGCATCAAAACCGATGTTTGGAAGAACAAGTTTCAAGATGCAAGTCTTGAGCCCGTAGCATCAAAATTTGATTTTGATGCACATCGTGTTCCTAGAATGTTTTGGAGCTTATGCCTCAAAATTTTCGGTTTCGCAACATCAAAATTGGTGTTTGGAGACACAACAATCTTTCAAGATGCAAATCCCTATTCCGGAGCCTGTAGTGTCAAAACGCAATTTTGATGTACATCATGCTCTTAGAACCTCATTTCAGAGCTTGTGCCTTTAAAGCACTGATTTTGGAACATCAAAATCAGTGTTTGGAGGCACAATAGGTTTAAAGAAGCAAATCCCTATTCCGAAGCCTGAAGAGTTAAAATTCCATTTTGACGCACATCATTCTCTTAGAAGCTCATTTCTGAGCTTGTGCCTCAAAAGAAATAGTTTTTGAGCATCAAAATCAATATTTGGAGGCACAACAAAGTTTCAAGATGCAAGTCCCGATTCTAGAGTCAATAGCGTCAAAATCAAATTTTGATGCACATCTTGTTCTTAGAACCTCATTTCGAAGCTTGTGCCTTGAAAGCCCCAGTTCCGGAGCATCAAAATCAATGTTTTGAGGCAAAACAAGGTTTCAAGATCCAAGCCCCGATTCTTGAGCCAATAGCATCAAAATTCAATTTTGATTCACATTGTGCTCTTAGAACCCTGTGTTATAAATTGTGTCTCAAAAGCCCCAATTCTGGAGCATCAAAATCAATCTTAGGAGGCACAGCAAGGTTTGAAGATGCAAGTCTTGATTATGGAGCCCGTAGCGTCAAAAATTGATTTTGACGCACATCGTGCTTTTACAACCTTGTTTTGGAGCTTATGCCTAAAAATCTTCGGTTTCAAAACATCAAAATTGGTGTGGCTCGAAAGCTCTAGTTTCAAAACATCAAAATCAATGTTTAAAGGCACAACAAGGTTTCAAGACACAGGTCCCGATTCTCAAGTTGATAGTGTCAAAAAATGATTTTGACAAATATGGTGTTCTTAGAAACTCATTCAGGAGGTTGTGCCTCAAAAGCCTCATTTTTGGAACATAAAAATTAGTGTTTGGAGGCGCAACAAGGTTTCAAGACACAAGTCCCAACTCCAGAGTCGGTAGCGTCAAAATACAATTTTAATGTACACCATGCTCTTAGAACCTCATTTCGGAGCTTGTGCCTTGAAAGCATTGATTTTGGAACATAAAAAAGTGTTTGGAGGCACAACAAGGTATCAAGAAGCAAGTCCCTATTCCGGATCCTGTAGCGTTAAAATTCTATTTTGACGCACATCAATCTCTTAGAAGCTCATTTCGGAGCTTGTGCCTCGAAAGGCCCACTTTTGGAGCGTCAAAATGAATGTTTCGAGGCAGAAAAAGGTTTCAATATGCAAGTCTCGATTCCAGAGCCAGTAGTATCAAAATGAGATTTTGAAGCAAATTGTGCTCTGAGAACCTTATTTTGGAGCTTGTCCCTCGAAAGCCCCAGTTTGGGAACATCAAAATTGGTGTTTGGAGGCACAAGGTTGCAAGATGCAAGTCTCCATTCTAGAGTCAATAGCGTCAAAATCTGATTTTGGTGCAAATCGTGCTCTTAGAACCTCATTTCAAAGCTTGTGCCTCGAAAGACCCGGTTTCGGAGCATCAAAATCAATGTTTTTTGGCACAACAAGGTTTCAAGATACAAGCCCCGATTCTAGAGCCAGTAGCATCAAAATTCTATTTTGATGCACATTGTGCTCGTAGAACCCTGTTTTAGAAATTGTGCCTCAAAAGCCCCAGTTTTGGAGCATCAAAATCGATGTTTGCAACCACAACAAGGTTTCAAGATGCAAGTCCTGATTCTAGAGCCTCTAGCGTCAAAATTTGATTTTGATGGACGTCATGCTCTTAGAACCTTGTTTTGGAGCTTATGCCTCAAAATATTTGGTTTCGCAGCATCAAAATTGGTGTTTGGAGGCACAACAAGCTTTCAAGAATTCCGGACCCTGTATTATCAAAACATGATTTTGATGCACATCATGCTCTTAGAACCTCGTTTCGGAGCATGTGGCTCGAAAGCTCCAGTTTCAAAACATGAAAATTAATATTTAAATGCACAACAAGGTTTGAAGACACAAGTCCTGATTCTCAAGCTGATAGCGTCAAAAGACAATTTTGACAAACAAGGTGTTCTTAGAACCTCATTTCGGAGGTTGTGCCTCAAAAGCCTCATTTTTGGAGCATAAAAATTAGTGTTTGGAGAGGCACAACAAGGTTAAAAGGTGCAAGTCCCAATTCCAAAGTCGGTAGCGTCAAAATGCAATTTAGATGTACATCGTGCTCTTAAAACCTCATTTTGGAGCTTGTGCCTTGAAAGCCTTGATTTTGGAACATCAAAGTCAGCGTTTGGAGGCACGACAAGGTTTCAAGTAGCAAGTCCCTATTCTGGAGCCGGCAGCATAAACATTTAGACTCACATCATGCTTTAGAACCTTGTTTTGGAGCTTATGCCTCAAAACAAGTCCCAATTCTAGAGTCGGTAGCGTCAAAACGCAATTTTGATGTACATCATGCTCTTAGAACCTCATTTCCGAGCTTGTGCCTTGAAAGCCCTGGTTTTGGAACAAAAAAATTAGTGTTTGGAGGCACACAACAAGGTTTCAAGAAGCAAGTCCCTATTCCGGAGCCTCTAGCGTCAAAATTTCATTTTGACGCATATTATTCTCTTAGAAGCTCATTTCGGAGCTTGTGCCTCAAAAGACCCAGTTTTGGAGCATCAAAATCAATGTTTGAAGGCACAACAAGGTTTCTAGACAAAAGTCCTGATTCTCGAGCTGATAGCATCAAAAAATGATTTTGACAAACATGGTTTTCTTAGAACCTCATTTCGGAGGTTATGCCTCAAAAGCCTCATTTTTGGAGCATAAAAATTAGTGCTTAGAGACACAACAAGGTTTCAAGACACAAGTCCCAATTCCAGAGTCGGTACCATCAAAATACAATTTTGATGTACATCGTGCTCTTAGAACCTAATTTCGAAGCTTCTGCCTTGAAAGCCCTGATTTTGGAACATCAAAGTCAGTGTTTGGAGGCACAATAAGGTTTCAAGAAGCAAGTCCGTATTCTAGAGCCAGTAGCGTCAAAATTTGATTTAGACGCACATCATGCTCTTAGAACCTTGTTTTGGAGCTTATGCCTCAAAACAAGTCCCACTTCTAGAGTCGGTAGCGCCAATTCTAGAGTCGGTAGCGTAAAAACGCAATTTTGAAGTACATCGTGCTCTTAGAACTTCATTTTGGAGGTTGTGCCTTGAAAGTCCTGGTTTTGGAACAAAAAAATCAGTGTTTGGGGGCACACAAAAAGGTTTCAAGAAGCAAGTCCCTATTCCGGAGCCTCTAGCATCAAAATTCCATTTTGACGCATATTATTCTCTTAGAAGCTCATTTCAAAGCTTGTGCGTCGAAAGCCCTGGTTTTGGAGCATCAAAATCATTGTTTTGAGGCACAACAAGGTTTCAAGATGCAAGCCTTCATTCCAAAGCCTGTAGAGTCAAAACGTGATTTACATGCACATCGTGCTCTTAGAACCTTGTTTTAGAGTGTGTGTCTCGAAAGCTCTAGTTTCAAAACATCAAAATCAATGTTTAAAGGCACAACAAGGCTTCAAGTCACAAGTCCCGATTCTCAAGCTGATAGCATCAAAACACGATTTTGACAAATATGGTGTTCTTAGAACCTCATTTCAGAGATTGTGCCTCAAAAGCCTCCTTTTTGGAGCATAAAAATCAGTGTTTGGAGGCACGACAAGGTTTCAAGACACAAGTCCCAATTCCAGAGTCAGTAGCGCCAAAACACAATTTTGATGTACATCGTGCTCTTAGAACCTCATTTCAGAGCTTGTGCCTTGAAAGCATTGATTATAGAACATAAAAATCAGTGTTTGGAGGCACAACAAGGTATCAAGAAGCAAGTCCCTATTCCAGATCCTGTAGTGTTAAAATTCTATTTTGACGCGCATCAATCTCTTAGAAGCTCATTTCGGAGCTTGTGCCTCGAAAGACCCACTTTTGGAGCGTCAAAATCAATGTTTCGAGGCACAAAAAGGTTTCAAGATGCAAGTCCCGATTCTAGAGTCAATAGTGTCAAAATTTAATTTTGGTGCACATCGTGCTCTAAGAACCTCATTTCGAAGCTTGTTCCTCAAAAGCCCCAATTTTGGAGCATCAAAATCAGTGTTTTGAGGCACAACTAGTTGTTGTTCACCAAAAGTGATAACCCAAGACACCTGTAAATCTATCTATGAGATAGCCAATCTCAATCAATGAAACACTTCAGGGTTGGGACAACATAACATACGATCCTAATGATCCTCCTGCACTTCAGGTTCTGCTAGACCTAGGGGGGGACACCCTTTTGATGCATTGAATACAACAATCACAAACACAAGACTGCATCAACAATGAGCAGACAAACCTTCCACAAGCTCACCAAATTAGGTAACATGTACAGATGGGCTGGATCTTATACAAATAATAGGTGAAATAGAGCTTTGGAAGGACAGAACATTAACCCCTAAACATAAAGGGAAATAGATTTATCTTTAAAAATGTATATCTGAGACCATTCCCAAATCTGTCAAAGACTAGTGCCTTGTTCATTGGGCAGGAGAGTCACTCACAGAACTACAAATATGAATCATAGATGCAAGTTTGTTTTCCTTAAACAAGATATTCATGCATCAATACCTTATATTAATGCACTATTTGATTCATTCACAAATTCATCAGATCTGGATACATATTTCGTTATTTATGACTGACTATAGAATTTAAACTCTTCATTGAAGAATGCCTACAGACAATCATACAATCTCCTTGAGATGACAAATTTCATCCTCCTTGAGGATTGAATTCATAATAATGAAAAAAAACATATCACAAAGACAATCTTGTGAGAAATTACTCATGCCTGACACCAGTAAGACCTGCAATTAAAACCATATTTACAACACTGCACTGCAATCTCTATACCCTGAAACCAAACAGAAGCATTTACAAACTTGGGTCAAAATCTTCAGAAAATGGAAGCCATCAAATCTGGAGTATTTTCCAAATTTTTGGAACCTTTACAACTGAGAAGAATTCGGAATAAAAAGAGGAGGGAAGAAAATCAAATCTGCAACTGAATTGCCAAGTGTCTCCTCTCTAACTGAATTTTGTTCCCATGGAAGCTGCCTCCAAAATATCCCACATTTGTCAAAATTAACCTCATAATCAAATTCCTCACTCCGAGAGCTTTCCGGCGATATATAATACTTTATATTTTGGCCAAAATTTAGACCTTGGGCGAATTAATTCCCATTTGTGCTCAGTCATTTAAATATTTCGAATTTTAATATAGTCAGAACTATATCATTTATTCATTTTAATTTTGATTTTTTGCCTCCATTTGGTCCTGACGCTTTTGCCACGTGGCGGCCTCCGATTGGTCAATGGGGTTGATTGGACGCCACCTGGGATGACACCTCATCACTGCCATGTCATCTGCTTTGTCACTACCACGTGTACACCACCTTAGCGCCACATCATCGCCACTGGACCGCGAAGACGTAATTTTCAATGTGGTCAAAACACCTTTCTGGAGCTCGCCGTCTGATAGGCGTGTACTCTGATATACAAGGATGACTTCTACCAAACGGTTTCTCAAGACGAGTCCCGAGCGAAGAGATATTAATTTCCAAACGGACAACAAGCAAACCTCTGGAAATGATCGGTATCGTTTTCGGATCATTAAACTGAGTTTCGCAACTTTCAGGCAATTACGCCGCAATTTTTGCATTTAATCGCGAAGACGTAATTTTCAATGTGGTCAAAACACCTTTCTGGAGCTCGCCGTCTGACATACAAGGATGACTTCTACCAAACGGTTTCTCAAGACGAGTCCCGAGCGAAGAGATATTAATTTCCAAAAATGCCCAACTTGCTTTGTCGACACTATGGACCTGATGAAGTCAATGTTCTGGCAACACATGATGCCTTTCTTAAAAATACCAAACGACCTCCGTGGGTCCTCAAATTTGAAACACGGGTACCTTAGGTACATATTAAATCTTTGAATTCTCAATTCGATCACCAGACTGACAGGATGCAAACGGCGCGCTCACCAAAACGGCTACATTAACTGATATAACACTGGAGTGCGGACAACTGAATTTGATGGCAAAATGAGCTCTTTTGAAAATCGATCAAACGGATTGGTAGAGCCTTGAAATTTGAAACGTAGCTCACCATTTATACCAACATTAGCCTGGAACAAACATTCTGACATGACGCTCACCAGGACATTTTTACACTTGTGCAAACATCACAAACTACAAACGGATTGAGCTTTGAAAACTGAGCAAACGGATTCATAAGGACTTGAAATTTTGCATGTTGACTCACATTTATGCATAAAATTCAATCCATTTTGAAATTCTTCATGATAATAAACATGGCAAAAGATATAAACACCCAAAGTAGGCTACTTAATAAAATTTGCACTTGTGCCTAAAATGCACTTCCAGCTCACCCCTCAAACTGGGTACCTCATAAACTTATCCAAATTGACTTTTGAAAGTTGCACATCACTGAATAGGCCAAATGAAAGGTGTGGGACATGAATCCTGAGCCTTACCCTATGAAAATCAACTGGCTCCATTTTACCCCCTTGCTAAGTAGGCCATTCAAACTGACTTATTTTAATCATTTGGAAATGCCGGGCAAATTTTTGAAATGGGCCTATAAACTTGACTCAATTTTAAGTAGTCCCAACACAAGGTTTCAAGATGCAAGCTTTGATTCTAGAGCCAGTAGCATCAAAATTCAATTTTGATGCACAACAAGGTTTCAAGATGTAAGTCTTGATTCTAGAGCTGGTAGCATCAAAATTTGATTTTGACGCACATCGTACTCTTAGAACCTCATTTCGAAGCGTGTGGCTCGAGAGCTCCAGTTTCAAAACATCAAAATCAATGTTTAAAGGCACAACAAGGTTTCAAGACACAAGTCCCGATAGTCAAGCTGATAGCATCAAAACACAATTTTGAGAAATATGGTGTTCTTAGAACCTCATTTCAGAGGTTGTGCCTCAAGAAGCAAGTCCCTATGCCGGAGCCTGTAGCGTCAAAATCAATGTTTGGACGCACAACAAGGTTTCAAGATGCAAATCCCGATACTAGAGTCAATAGCGTCAAAATCTAATTTTGGCATACATCGTGCCCTTAGAAACTCATTTCGAAGCTTGTGCGTCGAAAGCCCCAGTTTTGGAGCATCAAAATCAGTGTTTTGAGGCACAACAAGGTTTCAAGATCTAAGCCCTAATTCTAGAGCCAGTAGCATCAAAATTAAATTTTGATGCACATCATGCTCTTTGAACCCTATCTTATAAATTGTGCCTCAAAAGCCCTAGGTTTTGTCCATCAAAATCGATGTTTAGAGGCATAACAAGATTTGAAGATGCAAGTCCTGATTTTATAGCCGGTAGCGTCAAGATTTCATTTTGAATCACATCGTGCTCTTAGAACCTTGTTTTGCTTATGCCTCAAAATCTTCAGTTACGAAGCATCAAAATTGGTGTTTGGAGGGACAACAAGATTTCAAGATGCAAGTCCCTATTCTGGAGCCTTTATTGTCAAAACGTGATTTTGATGCACATCATGCTCTTCGAACCTCATTTCGGAGCGTGTGGCTCCAAAGCTCCATTTTCAAAACATCAAAATCAGTGTTTAAAGGCACAATAAGGTTTCAAGACACAAGTCCCTATTCTCAAGCTGATAGCCTCAAAACACGATTTTGACAAACATGGTGTTTTTAGAACCTCATTTTTGGAGAATAAAAATTAGTGTTTGGAGGCATGACAAGGTTTCATGACACAAGTCCCAATTCCAGAGTCGGTAGCGTGAAAATGCAATTTTGATGTACATCATGCTCTTAGAACCTCATTTTGGAGCTTGTGCCTTGAAAGCCCTGATTTTGGACCATAAAAATTAGTGTTTGGAGGCACAACAAAGTTTCAAGAAGCAAGTCCCTATTCCGGAGTTTGTAGCGTCAAAATTCCATTTTTACGCACATCATTCTCTTAGAAGCTCATTTGGGAACTTGTGTCTCGAGAGACCCAGTTTTGGAGCGTCAAAATCAATGTATCGAGGCACAACAAGCATTCAAGATGCAAGCCTCGATTCTAGAGCCAGTAGCATCAAAATTCAATTTTGATCCACATTGTGCTCTTAGAACCCTGTTTTACACATTGTGCCTCAAAAGCCCCAGTTTTGGAGCATCAAAATAGATGTTTGGAGGTACAACAAGGTTTCAAAATCTTCGGTTTTGAAACATAAAAATTGGTGTTTGGAGGCAGAACAAGCTTTAAAGACCCAAGTCCCTATTTCGAAGCCTATAGTTTCAAAATTTTAATTTTGATGCACATCATGCTCTTAGAACCTCGTTTCGGAGCGTGTGGCTCGAAAGCTCCAATTTCAAAACATCAAAATCAATGTTTAAAGGCACAACAAGGTTTCAAGACACAAGTCCCGATTCTCAAGCTGATAGTATCAAAACACAATTTTGACAAGCATGGTGTTCTTAGAACTTGATTTCGGAGGTTGTGCCTCAAAATCCTCAATTTTTGAGCATAAAAATTAGTGTTTGGAGGCACAACAAGATTTCAAAGCACAACTCCCAATTCTAGAGTCGGTAACATCAAAATGCAATTTTGATGTACATCGTGCTCTTAGAACCTCATTACGGAGATTGTCCCTTGAAAGCCTTGATTTTGGAACATCAAAATTAGCGTCAAAATCAATGTTTCGAGGCACAACAAGCATTCAAGATGCAAGCCCTGATTCTAGAGTCAATAGTTTCAAAATTCAATTTTTGATGCACATTTTGCTCTTAGAACCCTGTTTTAGAAATTGTGCCTCAAAAGCCCCAGTTTTGGAGTATCAAAATCAGTGTTTGGAGGCGAAACAAGGTTTCAAGATGCAAGTCGTGTTTCTAGAGCCGGTAGCGTCAAATTTTGATTTTGACGCACATTGCGCTCTTAGAACCTTGTTTTGGAGCTTATGCCTCAAAATCTTCGATTTCGAAGCATCAAAATTGGTGTTTGGAGGCACAACAAGGTTTCAAGACGCAAGTCCCTATTCTAGAGCCTGTAGTGTGAAAAGATGATTTTGATGCACATCGTGCTCTTAGAACCTCGTTTCAGAGCGTGTGGTTCGAAAGCTCTAGTTTCAAAATATCAAAATCAATGTTTGAAGGGACAACAAGGTTTCACAACACAAGTCCCAATTTTCAAGCTGATGTTAGCATTCCCAAAGATACGGAGAGGCGGGGGGTGAATCAGTATTTGACCGGTATAATAATTTTCTTAAGTTATAACATAAAAAGCAAATCAAAACTGTGTACCGGTAAACGAAAAATAATGCAGTAAAGAAGAATAATAACCACAGCATAAGAAACACACCATAACACAATATTTTAACGAGGAAACCCAGTGTGGGAAAAACCTCGGTGGGATTTGTGACCCACAATATTCACTTACTAGCCAATAAGAGAATATTACTACTTACAATAGGGGTCTGCACATGCAGGAAGGCCAAGTGCCTAGAGCTCACTGCTCAATTACAAAGAAGTCACATTGACTTACAAAAATGGATTATACAAATCCAATGTCTTGTACTGCTTCAGATTAGCATCCACTATGCCAGATTCAGTGCCGGTTTAAGCTCTGCTACATACATAAACCCTTATCCAATAATTCACATATTAGGTCTGCAATTATCTTTCCATACTTCTTGTTCTAAAATGATCTACAATGATCTCATACATATATGAGTTATATTACAATCCACCAAGTCTGGTTACAAATGGATTTTACAAATAATTACAAAATATATATACACAAAATTCCTCTCAACCATGGTGCCGATAATCTTCTTTTTTGGTGTCGATGATCTATATGCCGGTGTAGAGTCTGTCGGTGCCGGTGCCTGTGTCTACCTACCGCTATCACATGATTGTAAGGTTGCCATCAATGACAATACCTTCATTCACCTACACTTTCTCATTGGAGTGTGCATTTGCCAACAGCTGATAGCACCAAAACACTATTTTAAAAAACATGGTATTCTTAGAACCTCATTTCAGAGGTTGTGCCTCAAAAGCCGCATTTTTGGAGCATAAAAAATAGTGTTTGGAGGCACAACAATGTTTCAAGACACAAGTCCCATTTCCACAGTGGCTAGCGCCAAAATGCAATTTTGATGTACATCGTGCTCTTGGAACCTCATTTCGGAGCTTGTCCCTTGAAAGCCCTGATTTTGCCACATGAAAATAAATGTTTTGAGGCAAAACAAGGTTTCAAGAAGCAAGTCCCTATTCCGGATCCTGTAGCGTCAAAATTCCATTTTGACGCACATCATTCTCTTAGAAGCTTATTTCGGAGCTTCTACCTCGAAAGACCCAGTTTTGGAGCATCAAAATCAATGTTTGGAGGCACAACAAGGTTTCAAGATGGAAGTCCTGATTCTAGAGTTAATAGCATCAAAATCTGTTTTTGGCACACATCGTGCTCTTACAAACTCATTTCGAAACTTGTGCCTCGAAAGCCCTGGATTTGGAGCATCAAAATCAGTGTTTTGAGGCTCAACAAAGTTTCAAGATGCAAGCCTCGATTCTAGAGCCAGAAGCATCAAAATTCAAGTTTGATGCATATTATGCTCTTAGAACCCTATTTTGGAAATTGTGCCTCAAAAGCCCCAGTTTTGGAGCATCAAAATCAATATTTGGAGGTATAACAAGGTTTCAATATGCAAGTCCTGATTCTGGAGCTGGTAGTGTCAAAATTTGATTTTGACGCACATCACGCTCTTAGAACCTTGTTTTGGAGCTTATGCCTCAAAATCTTCGATTTCGAAGCATCAAAATCGGTGCTTGGAGGCGCCACAAGCTTTCAAGACACAAGTCCCTATTCTGGAGCTTGTAGTGTCAAAACATCATTCTGATGCACATCGTGCTCTTAGAACCTCATTTCGGAGCGTGTGGCTTGAAAGCTCCAGTTTCAAAACATCAAAATCAATGTTTAAAGACACAAGTCTCAATTCTCAAGTTGATAGCGTCAAAACACTATTTTGACAAATGTGGTGTTCTTAAAACCTCATTTTGGAGGTTGTGCCTCAAAAGGCTCATTTTTGGAGCATAAAAATTATTGTTTGGAGGCACAATAAAGTTTCAAGACACAAGTCCCTATTCCAGAGTCGGTACCATCAAAATGCAATTTTGATGTACATCGTGCTCTTAGAACCTCATTTCGGAGCTTGTGCCTTGAAAGCCCTGATTTTGGAACATCTAAGTCAGTGTTTGCAGGCACAAAAAGGTTCCAAGAAGCAAGTCCCTATTCTGGAGCCTGTATCCTCAAAATTCCATTTTGACGCACATCATTCTCTTAGAAGCTCATTTCAGAGCTTGTGTTTGGAAAGACCCAGATTTCGAGCATCAAAATCAATGTTCGGGGGGGCACAACAAGGTTTCAAGATGCAAGTCCAGATTCTAGAGTCAATAATGCCAAAATCTACTTTTCGCGCACATCGTGCTTTTAGAACCTCATTTCAAAGCTTGTGCCTCCAAAGGCCCGGTTTTGGAGCATCAAAATCTGTGTTTTGAGGCGCAACAAGGTTTCAAAATGAAAGTCCCGATTTTCAAGCTGATAGCGTCCAAACACGATTTTGAAAAATATGGTGTTCTTAGAACCTCATTTCGAAGGTTGTGCCTCAAAAGCCATGTTTTTGGAGCATAAAAATTAGTGTTTGGAGGCACAACAAGGTTTCAAGACACAAGTCCCAATTCGAGAGTTGGTAGCGTCAAAATGCAATTTTGATGTACATTGTGCTCTTAGAACCTCATTTTGGAGCTTGTGCCTTGAAATCCCTGATTTTGGAACATCAAAATTAATGTTTTGAGGCACAACAAAGTTTCAAGAAGCAAGTTCTTATTCCGGAGCCTGTAGCGTCAAAATTCCATTTTAATGCACATTATTCTCTTAGAAGCTCATTTCGGAGCTTGTGCCTCGAAAGACCTAGTTTCGGAGCGTCAAAATCAATGTTTGGAGGCACAACAAGGTTTCAAGATGCAAGCCCCGATTCTAGAGCCAGGAGCATCAAAATTTAATTTTGGTGCACATTGTGCTCTTACAACCCTGTTTTAGAAATTGTGCCTCAAAAGCCCTAGGTTTGGAGCATCAAAATCTATGTTTGGAGGCACAACAAGATTTCAAGATGCAAGTCTTGATTCAGGAGCCGATAGCATCAAAATTTGATTTTGACGCAAATCATGGTCTTAGATCCTTGTTTTGGAGCTTATGGCTCAAAATCTTCAGTTTCGAAGCATCGAAATTGGTGTTTGGAGGCACAGCAAGATTTTAAGACACAAGTCCCTATTCTGGAGCCTGTATTCTCAAAACATGATTTTAATGCACATCATGCTCTTAGAACCTCCTTTCGGAGCGTATGGCTTGAAAGTTCCAGTTTCAAATAATCAAAATCAATGTTTAAAGGCACAACAAGGTTTCAAGACATAAGTCCTGATTCTCAAGCTGATAGCGTAAAACACAATTTTGACAAACATGGTGTTCTTACAACCTCATTTCGGAGGTTGTGCCTCAAAAGACTAATTTTTGGAGCATAAAAATTAGTGTTTGGAGGCACAAGGTTTGAAGACACAAGTCCTGAATCTCAAGCTGATAGTGTCAAAACATGATTTTGACAAACATGGTGTTCTTAAAACCTCATTTCGGAGGTTGTGCCTCAAAAGCCTCGTTTTTTGAGCATAAAATTTGTGTTTGGAGGCACAACAAGGTTTCAAGACACAAGTCCCAATTCCAGAGTCGGCAACATCAAAATGCAATTTTGATGTACATCGTGCTCTTAGAACCTCGTTTTGGAGCTTGTGCCTTGAAAACCCCAATTTTGGAAAATCAAAATCATTGTTTGGAGGCACAACAAGGTTTCAAGATGCATGTCCCGATTCTCGTGCTGGTAGCATCAAAATTCAATTTTGATGCACATCGTTCTCTTAGAACCTTGTTTCAAAGCTTGCACCTCGAACACCCCAGTTTCAGAACATCAAAATTGGTGTTTGGATGCACAACAAGGTTTCAAGTTGCAAGTCACAATTCCAGAGCCGGTAGTGTCAAAATGCGATTTTGAAGGAAATTGTGCTCTTAGAACCTTATTTAGGAGCTTGTCCCTCGAAAGCCTCGGTTTTGGAGCATCAAAATTGGTGTTTGGAGGCACAAGGTTGCAAGAAGCAAGTCGCCATTTTGGAGGCGGCAGCGTAAAAAAGTGATTTTGAGGCACATGGTGCTCTTAGATCATCGCTAGCAGAGCTTGTCCCTCCAAAGCCCCGATTTTGAAACATCGAAATCAGTGTTTGGAGGCACAACAAGGTTTCAAGATGCAAGTTCCGATTCTAGAGTCAATAGCATTAAAATCTGATTTTGGTGCACACTGTGCTCTTCGAACCTCATTTCGAACCTTGTGCCTCAAAAGCCCCAGTTTCAGAGCATCAAAATCAGTGTTTTTTGGCACAACAAGGTTTCAAGATGCAAGCCCCGATTCTAGAGCCAGTAGAATCAAAATTCAATTTTGATTTACATTGTTCTCTTAGAACCCTATTTTAGAAATTGTGCCTCAAAAGCCCCAGTTTTGGAGCATCAAAATCAATGTTTGGAGGCACAACAAGGTTTCAAGATGCAAGTCTTGATTCTGGAGATGGTAGCATTAAAATTTGATTTTTACGCACATCGTGCTCTTAGAACCTTGTTTTGGAGCTTATGCCTTAGAATATTTGGTTTCGAAGCATGAAAATTGTTGTTTGGAGGCACAACAAGCTTTCAATGGGCAAGTCCCTATTCCAGAGCCTGTGGTGTCAAAAAGTGATTTTGATTCACATCATGCTCTTAGAACCTCGTTTCGGAGCGTGTGGCTCCAAAGCTCCATTTTCAAAACATAAAAATCAATGTTTAAAGGCACAACAAGGTTTCAAGATAGAAGTCTCGATTCTCAAGCTGATAGCGTCAAAACATGATTTTGACAAACATGGTGTTCTTAGAACCTCATTTCGGAGGTTGTGCCTCAAAAGCCTCTTTTTTTGAACATAAAAATTAGTGTTTGGAGACACAACAAGGTTTCAAGACACAAGTCCCAATTCCAGAGTCAGTAGCGTCAAAATTCTATTTTGATGTACATCGTGCTCTTTGGACATCATTTTGGAGCTTATGCCTTGAGAGCCCTGATTTTGGGACATAACAATCACTGTTTGGAGGCACAAAAAGGTTTCAAGAAGCAAGTCCCTATTTCGGAGCGTCAAAATTCCATTTTGATGCACATCATTCTCTTAGAAGCTCATTTGGGAACTTGTGTCTGGAAAGACCCAATTTTGGAGCGTCAAAATCAATGTTTTGAGGCACAACAAGGTTTCAAGATGCAAGGCCCGATTCTAGAGCCAGTAGCATCAAAATTCAATTTTGATGCACATTGTGCTCTTAGAACCCTGTTTTAGAAATTGTGCCTCAAAAGCCCAGTTTTGGAGCATCAAAATCGATATTTGGAGGAACAAAAAGCTTTCAAGATGCAAGTCTTGATTCTGGAGCCGGTAGCGTCAAAATTTTATATTGACGCACATCATGCTCTTAAAACTTTTTTTTAGAGGTTATGCCTCAAAATCTTTGGTTTTGAAGCTTCGAAATTGGTGTTTGGAGGCAGAACAAGCTTTCAAGACACAATTCCCTATTTCAGAGCTTGTAGTGTCAAAACGTTATTTTGAGGCACATCATGCTCTTAAAACCTCATTTCAGAGCGTGTGGCTTGAAAGCTCCAGTTTCAAAACATCAAAATCAATGTTTAAAGGCACAACAAGGTTTCAAGACACAAGTCCCGATTTCAGAGGTTGTGCCTCAAAATCCTTGTTTTTGGAGCATAAAAATTAGTGTTTGGAGGCAAAACAAGGTTTCAAGGCACAAGTCCCGATTCTAGAGTCAATAGCCTCAAAATCTGATTTTGATGCACATCGTGCTCTTAGAACTTCATTTCGAAGCTTGTGCCTCGAAAGTCTCAGTTTCGGTGCATCAAAATCAGTGTTTTGAGGCAAAACAAGGTTTCAAGATCCAAGCCCCGATTCTAGAGATAGTAGCATCTAAATTAAATTTTGATGCACATTGTGCTCTTAGAACCTTGTGTTATAAATTGTGTCTCAAAAGCCCCAATTTTGGATCATTTAAATGGATGTTTGGAGCCACAACAAGGTTTGAAGATGCAAGTCCTAATTCTGGAGCCGGTAGCATCAAAATTTGATTTTGATGCACATGTTGTTCTTAGAACCTTGTTTTGGAGCTTATGCCTCAAAATCTTCAGTTTCGAAGCATCAAAATTGGTGTTTGGGGGTACAACAAGCTTTCAAGATGCAAGTCCCTATTCCAGAGCCTGTAGTGTCAAAACGTGATTTTGATGCACATCGTGCTCTTAGAACATCATTTGAGGGCGTGTGGCTCGAAAGCTCCCGTTTCAAAAACATCAAAATCAATGTTAAAAGGCACAACAAGGTTTCAAGACACAAGTCCGGATTCTCAAGCTGATAGCATCAAAACATGATTTTGACAAACATGGTGTTCTTAGAACCTCATTTCAAAGGTTGTGCTTCAAAAGCCTCATTTTTGGAGCATAAAAATTAGTATTTGGAGGCACAACAAGGTTTCAAGAATCATGTCCCAATTCCAGAGTCGGTAGCGTCAAAACGCAATTTTTATAAACATCGTGCTCTTAGGACCTCATTTCGGAGCTTGTGCCTTGAAAGGCCTAATTTTGGAACATCAAAATCAATGTTTTGAGGCATAACAAGTTTTCAAGAAGCAAGTCCCTATTCTGGAGCCTGTAGCGTCAAAATTCTATTTTGACGCACATCATTCTCTTTGAAGATCATTTCAAAGCTTGTGCCTCAAAAGACGTAGTTTTGGAGCATCAAAATTAATGTTTGGAGGCACAACCAAGTTTCAAGATTCAAGTCTCGATTCTAATGTCAATAGCATCAAAATCTGATTTTGGTGCACATCGTGCTCTTGGAACCTCATTTCGAAGCTTGTGCCTCGAAAGCCCCGGTTTCAGAGCATAAAAAACAGTGTTTTGAGGCACAACAAGGTTTCAAGATGCAAGCCCCAATTCTAGAGCCAGTAGCATCAAAATTTAATTTTGATGCACATTGTGCTCTTAGAACCCTGTTTTAGAAATTGTGCCTCGAAAGCCCCAGGTTTGGAGCATCAAAATCGATATTTGGAGGAACAACAAGCTTTCAAGATGCAAGTCTTGATTCTGGAGCCAATAGCGTCAAAATTTTATATTGACGCACATCGTGCTCTTAGAACCTTGTTTTAGAGGTTATGCCTCAAAATCTCTGGTTTCAAAGCTTCGAAATTGGTGTTTGGAGGCAGAACAAGCTTTCAAGACCCTATTTCAGAGCCTATAGTGTCAAAACGTTATTTTGAGGCACATCATGTTCTTAAAACCTCATTTCGGAGCATGTGGCTTGAAAGCTCCAGTTTCAAAACATCAAAATCAATGTTTAAAGGCACAACAAGGTTTCAAGACACAAGTCCCGATTCTCAAGCCGATAGAATCTAAACACGATTTTGATAAACATGGTGTTCTTAGAACCTGATTTCAGAGGATGTGCCTCAAAATCCTCGTTTTTGGAGCATAAAAATTAGTGTTTGGAGGCAAAAATAAGGTTTCAAGGCACAAGTCCCGATTCTAGAGTCAATAGCATCAAAATTTGATTTTGATGCACATCGTGCTCTTAGAACGTCATTTCGAAGCTTGTGCCTCTAAAGTCTCAGTTTCGGTGCATCAAAATCAGTGTTTTGAGGCAAAACAAGGTTTCAAGATCCAAGCCCCGATTCTAGAGCTAGTAGCATCTAAATTAAATTTTGATGCACATTGTGCTCTTAGAGCCCTATGTTATAAATTGTGTCTCAAAAGCCCCAATTTTGGATCATTAAAATGGATGTTTTTAGGCACAACAAGGTTTGAAGATGCAAGTCCTGATTCTGGAGCCGGTAGCGTCAAAATTTGATTTTGACGTACATCCTGTTCTTAGATCCTTGTTTTGGAGCTTATGCCTCAAAATCTTCAGTTTCGAAGCATCAAAATTGGTGTTTGGAGGTACAACAAGCTTTCAAGATGCAAGTCCCTATTCCAGAGCCTGTAGTGTCAAAACGTGATTTTGATGCACATCGTGCTCTTAGAACATCGTTTGAGAGCGTGTGGCTCGAAAGCTCCCATTTCAAAAACAGCAAAATCAATGTTAAAAGGTACAACAAGGTTTCAAGACACAAGTCCCGATTCTCAAGCTGATAGCGTCAAAACACGATTTTGACAAACATGGTGTTCTTAGAACCTCATTTCATAGGTTTTGTTTCAAAAGCCTCATTTTTGGAGCATAAAAATTAGTATTTGGAGGCACAACAAGGTTTCAAGAAACAAGTCCCAATTCCAGAGTCGGTAGCGTCAAAACGCAATTTTTATAAACATCGTGCTCTTAGGACCTCATTTCAGAGCTTGTGCATTGAAAGCCCTAATTTTGGAACATCAAAATCAATGTTTTGAGGCATAACAAGTTTTCAAGAAGCAAGTCCCTATTCTGGAGCCTGTAGCGTCAAAATTCCATTTTGACACACATCATTCTCTTAGAAGATCATTTCAGAGCTTGTGCCTTGAAAGACGTAGTTTTCGATCATCAAAATTAGGCACAACCAGGTTTCAAGATGCAAGCCTTGATTCTAGAGCCAGTAGCATCAAAATTCAATTTTGATGCACATTGTGCTCTTAGAACCCTGTTTTAGAAATTGTGCCTCGAAAGCCCCAATTTTGGAGCATCAAAATTGATGTTTGGAGGCACAACAAAGCTTCAAGATGCAAGTCCTGATTCTAAAGCCGGTAGCACCAAAATTTGATTTTGATGCACATTGTGCTCTTAGAACCTTGTTTTGGAGCTTATGCCTCAAAATCTTTGGTTGTGAAGCATCAAAATTGGTTTTTGGAGGCACAACAAACATACAAGATGCAAGTCCCTATTCCAGAGCCTATAGTATCAAAACATGATTTTGATGCACATCGTGCTCTTAGAACCTCATTTCGGAGCATGTGGCTCGAAAGCTCCTGAGATGAGGTTTTAAGAGCACGATGTACATCAAAATTGCGTTTTGACGCTACCATCTCTGGAAGTGGGACTTGTGTCTTGAAACCTTGTTGTGCCTCCAAACATTGATTTTGATGCTCCAAAACTTGGGCTTTTGAGGCACAATTTCTAAAACAGGGTTCTAAGAGCACAATGTGCATCAAAATTGAATTTTGATGCTACTAGCTCTAGAATCGGGGCTTGCATCATGAAACCTTGTTGTGCCAAAAAACACTATTTTTGATGCTCCGAAACCAAGGCTTTCGAGGCACAAGCTTCGAAATGAGGTTCTAAGAGCACGATGTGCGTTAAAATCAGATTTTGATGCTATTGACTCTAGAATCGACTTGCATCTTGAAACCTTGTTGTGCCTCCAAACATTGATTTTGATGCTCCAAAACTTGGTCTTTCGAGCCACAGGCTCCGAAATGAGCTTCTAAGATAATGATGTGCGTCGCAATGGATTTTTTATACTACAGGCTCCGGAAAAGGGACTTGCTTTTAGAAACCAAGTTGTGCCTCCAAACACTAATTTCGATGTTTCAAAATCAGGGCTTTCAAGGCACAAGCTCTGCAAACGAGGCTCTAAGAGCACAGTGTGCGTCAAAATCACATTTTGATGCTATCGGCTCCAAAATCACGACTTGCGTCTTGCAACCTTGTGCCTCAAAACACCAATTTTGATGCTCTCAAACCGGAGCTTTTGACGGACAAGCTCCTAAATCCTAAGAGCACAATGTGCTTCAAAATCGCATTTTGACACTACCGGATCTAGAATCGGGACTTGTGTCTTCAAACCTTGTTGTGCCTCCAAACACCAATTTTTATATTCCGAAACCGGGGCGTTCGAGGTGCAAGCTTCGAAACAAGGTTCTAAGATAAAGATGTGCATCAAAATCAAATTTTGATGTTACCAGCACGAGAATTGGGACTTGCATCTTGAAACCTTGTTGTGCCTCCAAACAATGCTTTCTATGTTCCAAAATCATGGCTTTCAAGGCAAAAGCTCCGAAATGAGGTTCCAAGAGCACGACGTACTTCAAAATTGCATTTTGACGCTACCGACTCTGGAATTGGGACTTGTGTCTTGAAACTTTGTTGTGCCTCCAAACACTAATTTTGAGGCACAACCTCGGAAATGAGGTTCTAAGAACACCATGTTTGTCAAAATTGTGTTTGGACGCTATTAGCTTGAGAATTGGTACTTGTGTCTTAAAACCTTGTTGTTCCTTTAAACATTGATTTTGATGTTTTGAAACTGGAGCTTTCGAGCCACACGCTCCAAAACAAGGTTCTAAGAGCACGATGTGCATCAAAATCATGTTTTGACACTACAGAGTCTGGAATAGGGACTTGCGTCTTGAAAGCTTGTTGCGCCTCACCAATTTTGATGCTTTGAAACTGAAGATTTTGAGGCATAAGCTCCAAAACAAGGTTCTAAGAGCACAATGTGCGTCAAAATCAAAAGCCTCCAAACATTGATTTTGATGCTCGAAAACTGGGTCTTTCGAGCCACAAGCTTTGAAATTAGCTTCTAAGAGAATGATGTGCGTCAAAATGAAATTTTGGCGCTAGAGGCTCTGGAATAGGGACTTGATTATTTAAACCTTCTTGTGCCTCCAAACACTGATTTTGATGTACCAAAATTAGGGCTTTCAAGGCACAAGCTCCAAAATGAGGTTCTAAGAGCACGATGTACATCAAAATTGCATTTTGATGCTACTGACTCTAGAATTGGGACTTGTGGCTTGAAAACTTGATGTGCCTCCAAACACTAATTTTTATGCTCCAAAAATGAGGATTTTGAGGCAAAACCTCCGAAATGACGTTCTAAGAACATCATGTTTGTCAAAATCGTGTTTTGAAGCTATCAGATTGAGAATTGGGACTTGTATCTTGAAACCTTGTTGTGCCTTTAAACATTGATTTTGATGTTTTGAAACTGGAGCTTTCGAGACACACGCTCCGAAACGAGGTTCTAAGAGCACAATGTGAATCAAAATAACATTTTGACACTACAGGCTCCGGAATAGGGACTTGCATCTTGAAAGCTTGTTCTGCCTCCGAACGCCAATTTTGATGCTTCAAAACTAAAGATTTTGAGGCATAAGCTCCAGAACAAGGTTCTAAGATCACGATGTTTGTCAAAATCAAATTTTTATGATACCGGCTCCAAAATCAGGACTTGCATCTGAAACCTTGTTGTGCTTACAAACATCGATTTTGATGCTCCAAAACTAGGGCTTTTCAGGCACAATTCTAAAACAGGGTTCTAAGAGGACAATGTGCATCAAAATCGAATTTTGATGCTACTGGCTCTAGTCGGGGCTTGCATCTTGAATCCTTAGCCTCAAAACACTAATTTTGATGCTTTGAAACCTGGGCTTTCGAGGCACACGCTTCAAAATGAAGTTTTAAGAGCAAGATGTACGCCAAAATCAAATTTTGATGCTATTGACTTTTGAATCGGGGCTTGCATCTTGAAACCTTGTTGTGCCTCGAAACATTGATTTTGATGCTCCAAAATTGGGTCTTTCGAGGCACAAGCTCCGAAATGAGCTTCTAAGATAATGATGTGTGTCACAATGTAATTTTGACACTACAGGCTCTGGAATAGGGACTTGCATCTTGAAAACTTGTTGTGCCTCCACACACTGATTTTGATGTTCCAAAATCAAGGCTTCCAAGGCACAAGCTCCGAAATGAGGTTCTAAGAGCATGATGTACATCAAAATTGCATTTTGACGCTACTGACTCTGGAATTGGGTCTTGTGTCTTGAAACCTTGTTGTGCCTCCAAACACTAAATTTTATGCTCCAAAAATGAGGATTTTGAGGCACAACCTCTGAAATGAGGTTCTAAGAACACCATGTTTGTCAAAATCATGTTTTGACACTATCAGCTTGAGAATTGGGACTTGTGTCTTGAAACCTTGTTGTGCTTTTAAATATTGATTTTCATGTTTTGAACTCGAGCTTTCAAGCCACACGCTCTGAAACGAGGTTCTAAGAGCACGATGTGCATCAAAATCACATTTTGACACTACAGGCTCTGGAATAGGGACTTGCATCTTGAAAGCTTGTTATGCCTCCAAACACCAATTTGTATTCTTCGAAACCAAAGATTTTGAGCCATAAGCTCCACAACATTCTAAGAACACGATGTGCGTGAAAATCAAATTTTGACGCTACCGGCTCCAGAATCAGGACTTGCATCTTGAAACCTTGTTGTGCTTCCAAACATCAATTTTGATGCTCCAAAACTGAGGCTTTTGAGGCACAATTTCTAAAACAAGGTTCTAACAGCACAATGTGCATAAAAATTAGATTTTGATGCTACTGGCTCTAGAATCGGGGCTTGCATCTTCAAACCTTGTTGTGCCTCAAAACACTGATTTGAGCACGATGTACGCAAAAATCAGATTTTCACGCTATTGACTCTAAAATCGGGACTTGCATCTTGAAACCTTGTTGTGCCTCCAAACATTGATTTTGATGCTCCAAAGCTGGTTCTTTCAAGGCACGAGCTCCGAAATGATCTCCAAACATTGATTTTGATGCTCCAAAAATGAGGATTTTGAGGCACAACCTCCAAACCGGGGATTTTGAGGCACAAGCTTTGAAATAAGGTTCTAAGAGCAAGATGTGCTCCAAAATCAGATATTGATGGTATTGACTCTAGAATCGAGACTTGCATCTTGAAACCTTGTTGTGCCTCCAAACATTGATTTTCATGCTCCAAAACTGGGTCTTTCAAAGCACAAGCTCGGAAATCACATTTGTGCCTCAAAACATTCATTTTTAACGCTATGAGCTTGAGAATCGGGACTTGTGTCTTAACCTTGTTGTGCCTTTAAACATTGATTTTGATATTTTTAAACTAGAGCTTTCGAGCCACACGCTCCAAAATGCGGTTCTAAGAGCACGATGTGCATCAAAATCACGATTTGACACTACAGGATCCGGAATAGGAACTTGCATCTTGAAAGCTTCTTGTGTCTCCAAACACCAATTTTCATGCTTCGAAACTGAAGATTTTGAGGCATAAGCTTCAAAATAAGGTTCTAAGAGCATAATGTGAGTCAAAATCAAATTTTGATGCTACTCGCTCCAGACTCAGGACTTACATCTTGCAACCTTCTTGTGCCTCAAAACAGTAGTTTTGATGCTCCAAAACCGGGGCTTTCGAAGCTCAAGCTTCGAA